>NC_089745.1:67661614-67786614 GCF_040412425.1 Macrobrachium rosenbergii
GTCGGGCATAAATCGTCGTGAATCATCATGCCTTCACGACTTCACCGTCCTATGAAACCGTTAAATGGGCGTGGCCTGAGCCATCGGCGACTGTTGCGTAGATTACGCACGTCTCGTAATCTCATCTCAACATTACGCGCACTGCTGTCGTAAATGATCATTACGTAGGACGTCGTGGTGTCGCAATCTACTGATTTTTGTTTTTGTTTTGAGGCCCGAGGCTCACGCAGCCGCGATAATGAGCAAATTGATGACTGTCTTGAATTGCCAGTGTGTGCGACGCCGGCAGCATAATTTAAAATTAAAATGACAGAGAAGCTATAAAAATTCGTATCCAGACCTGTAAAAAGTATCTTTCCTATAAATGCCTGTATAAAGCCTTGTTCATTTCTAGCGACCAGAACATCCATGAATGGTACTTGGTGTTGAAGTATTAATATATAGTCTAAAAAGAGTCGGCATTAAAATCATGTTTGAATAGAGCGAACGTGTCATCGACGTAACGTTTGTAAAAGCAAGGGGGTGGAAAGAAAGAGCAGCTATCCAGCATTCAGTGCCTGTATGCTCTTCCAGAGAGCTCATAAAGATATTGGAGAACACCCCGTCTATGCACAATGTCATTAAAAATAAAGCCGGTGTCCAGCACGGCCAATTCTAAAAATTGTTAAAATAACGTCCTGTTAAAATTATGAAATAAAACATCACCACTGGAAAAAAAAAAACCTATTTAGAATAGGCCAATTTCGATGGTCTCTCCCACAGGGACGTTTGTGAATAGATTCGTCCAGGCTAACCATCTTTAAGTCAGAATCCTCTTTAATGATGTCATCTTTAAACCTAGCTGAGCTCCTTATAGAGTAAGAATTTATATTGAGGTTCTAATATTGGTACAAGGTACCTAGTTATTTTATAATTTGCTCTATTCATTAAAGAGAGAATAGGCCGCATTGGGGTAACTACCTCTGAGCAAACCATATACATTACTCCATATGACGAACTGTGACAAAAGATTTTGGTAGGTGCGTTCGTCTATGACACTGCTTTGTTTTAATATACTTAAAAATCTGTTTTGCTCTTATCCTCCGTTTTGATGATATGGTCTGGAGAACCTGTTTTTTCCGAATTTTTAATATGGAAAGTATGTTAAACAACCGAACAAAATTCGAAAAAATAGGTTCTCGAGACCTAAATAATATATTCTCTAGAACTTGGTAATAACCATAAACTTGTAAAAGATCCATGTTACTTTTTCGTCGTCAGATTAAATAAGTTTCAATTCACTTTTTCATCGCCCTGTTGAAGGTTTCGTTCAACCCTTTCATCGTCAAAATAAATAAGTTTCATTTCAGTTTTCATCATCAGATTATAGGAGTTTCTACTACTGGTGAGAAGTTGTTTCTTTACCATCTCGTCTAAAAACAATAGAATGAAAGTCAGAAATGGTCAGTTCTATCCCTATCAGTAAAAAGAAAAAAAAAGCTACTAACTAGGAATTCACGCCGCTAAGTTTTGAGCCAGGGGCGGCTCTTGGGTTTCCTGCGCCCTAGGCTAATATTTTAATTTGCGCCCCCAGGTCCACCAGCTAGGAGATCTGGGGTGAGCAGTAGTCAGTAGCTCCCCATTGGGTGACATTTCGGGATAGTTTAATTGTAAATCCAGCTACCAAATATTAAGTTGAAATGCATTATGCGCACACACAAACACACACACACACACACACACACACACACACACACACACACACACACACACATATATATATATATATATATATATATATATATATATATATATATATATATATATATATATATTAAATCTAAGTTGAAATTTACAACAATTCCATCATTATTTTTTAATATGTAACCATTGCAAGGGCAATTTTGATGCCTATAAAGATATATTAGACAACTAATGTATTCATAACATTATATTGAAAATGGCATTAAATAGAGCAAAACAATGATTTTTGCTTATAATCTATTTAAAAAAATTTTATTTAATAAGGAAATGTGCATCTGATAGTGAAATTATGATTGGGTATATAACAATCAATTATAAACATATGAAAATGAATGTTTGAGTTATTTCTTTAAAACTTCAATCAGGGATAAGAAAATGTAAGTGGTGAAGAAAATCTGACTCATTTTTCCTTCCATTTGAGTGTATCCTTAGCTGAAAAGGGGAAAAAAATAAAACATGGCCTCTACAACATTTTTTCATTCATTAATAGAACAAATCTTAAGTAACTAAAAATCCCCTAACTAAACTATTAAAGAAAAAAGACTAAAATTCAATGTACTGAAAGGAACTGAAAGCTATGTACGTAGAAAACGTATAATATTAATCTCAGTTATTGAAGAGAATGTGATATTCTCTTCATAACTACGAACTGAATTATTAACAAAAGACTAGAAATCAAAGTAGTGAGAATAATTAATAATTCTGAAGTAAACATGAATAACTCAGAAACAGTTGTTTAAATTTTATATTATTAGGAACTGTTTCAAATTACAACTTTCAATTATAATGTAATTGTAACTTTATACTAAAATTATCAATATCTGTCAATTGCAGAAATGAGAAATTCAATTTTAGTGAGCACTGAGTCTTTCTAGATTGCTGGCTACAACTACAGATAACTAAAATGTGCTTTCCGTGCCTTTTTCTTGGCAAAATCAGCCACTAGATTCTTTAGATCAACTTTCTGTGCGATCTCGTTCTCAATAGAGACCATAGCTAGACCTACAAGTCTTTCTTCTGTCATTGTAGACCGCAAATACGTCTTAATTAATTTTAATTTTGAGAAGCTCCTCTCACCGCTCATTACAGTAACAGGCAAAGTTAGCAGAATGCGCAAGGCAACAAATGTGTTGGGTACACTGTGAACCAGCCCTTGTTCACAAATGAACTTTAAAACATCCAGGGAATGACAGTGTCAGGCTGAAGGCGGCGTGCAACTGCCTGAAGTTCATGACGACACAAGTCAGTGGCGTCTATGTCCTTGCTTTCTCCATCTCGTAGTGCTTTTTCCAGCTTGGTGCAATGTTCCATAAGTTGTGTGTTTGTTATCCCATTAAAGTGATTTCACATCATACAGGAAACCAAAACAGACTTCATCTGCTGCAGTTGCTGAAAACGTTCCAGTACAGAATTGATGGCAACATCGAGTATAGCAAAATAGTTAACTTTAAAGTTCACTTTTGCATTCTGCACTGGTGTGTCTTCTCCTTCATAGTCAAACTGCCTTTTCTTTTTCCTAAGACGAACGGAATCTGCAACAAAAAATGGGTCTATCTCCAAATCATTAGCCAATTCAGTAGCATCAACTGGTACCTTTTCAAACTCTGTATCACTTCTTCTCTCTTCTAGAAACATTCTAGTGCGTTCCAGTTGTTTTAATGCTGATGAAATATCATTTTCTTTTGCTTGTAGTTGCTTGCTGGTAATGTTTATTTCAAAAAGAATGTCATACCAAACGATCAATGAAACCAAAAATTTGAATGTTGCAATGCCATTTGCAAGAGCTTTAGCTTCTGCATGTGTGGAATTTCCAGATGATCCAAGGAGAGTAGAGTCTGTTGCCATTTCAGTAAGAGCATCATATATGTCACCAATTTGGTAACGGATGGGTTTTAGTGCATCTATCCGACTCTCCCATCGTGTTTCACTCAGAGGTTTTACTGTTAAGCTTTGTGCATGACGTTTCAGTACATCCCAACGATGAGTTGAGGCTGAGAAGAATACATAGAGCTTTTTGTATCAGGCCGAAAAAATTAGTTGCTTCTAAGCAGCAACTTGCTGCATCATTCACCACAAGATTTAATGTGTGAGCTGAGCATGGCAATGAACAGCGCCCTGGGATTTCTTTGAAGGATTTTCTTCTGTACACCATTCTGCTTGCCTTTCATATTGCTGCCATTATCATAACCTTGACCTCGCAAGTTGTCAATGCACAGATCCATTTTCTTGAACTCTTCCAGAATAGTTTCAGCCATGAATGCACCAGTGGTTTCTTGTAGTGGCACATAACCCAAGAAATGTTCTCTCACAGCTATCACAGCATTATCTTCATCAACTTGAACAAACCTGATTATGACTGTCATTTGCTCCATGACTCACATCAGGTGTGCTGTCCAAAATTATTGAAAAATATTTTGCAGCACGTGCATTTCTCAGAATTTCTTCCTTAATAGCATTTGCTAATATGTCTATCAATTCATTCTGAATGTTTTTCCCTAGATAATGTACATGTGTTTCTTCATTTCCTTATCTTCCGCAGATGTTCACTCATAACTGGATCAAACAATGCCATTAGTTCTACAAACTTTAAAAAATTTCATTTCTGAACTGTACAATTTTTCATTTGTTCCACCTCGAAAAGAGAGATTCTGCACACCAAGTACCCTCACTAAGGCAATAAGTCGTTCCAAGATTTGTTGCCAATAATTTTCAACTCTTTCTCTTGCACGCTGGGTTTCATCATCTATGGTTTGTGTTTCTTCAAACGCTGCTCAAGCTCTTTCCACTTGCCCACATTGTCCAAATGATCAGGTAATTTTTCATGTGATGACAGTAATGATGACAAGTTTTTCCAGTCTCGTAATCAATACTAGAAAGTGAAGAAATGCGTTTCATGCCAAACAACAACTGCAACAGAAGCACATTACAGAATCAGTTGACACTGAATATTGTAGCCACTTTCGGTGCATAACTTCTCCATTGGGTAAATGTCTTTGATAATGGAAGCTCAAAACTTTCTGGTTTTTATCTCTTGGAAACCTGATATCCAATATCTGCATGGGTCCATGTTGCACTAGTTGCTGCCTTTAACTGATCATCATGGCTAGTCCATGTTGCTGGATCACTGTAGTCTATATCAGTCAGTGTAGACCTACCAGAGTGCTTCATTGGTGTGTTACTTTCTTCATCCTTGGTCACTGTGCCTTCATTTTCAGACTTATCTTTGTCTGCAGTTTCTGAACGTTTACTTCAGTCTCTGATTTTCTTGTGTACTGGTGCTGTTTCCAGCTTCTATCATCTTACTGTTAGCTGTCTCTGGTTCATCTTGCGTATCGGTCCTGTCATTAGGTTCTACCTGTGCTATCTCTGCTGCTGTCTCCACAATCTGGTGTGTAGACACGATGTATACATATCTACCCCCACTGCTGTCTCTGTTTTTTCTCTCAGACCTAGTGATGCTGTCTTTACATTTCATCTCTACTTCCTTGTCTGTCTTTTTCTCTGATTTTGCATAACTTTCGATTGCATCATGAGATTCATGACCCAGTTCATCAGTCTCCCCGCAGCAGATACTTAAGAAATGATCCTTGTCGTTTGGCTTCTTCTTTTTTCTCGTTCAGCTTTACAACTTGCCATACTGAGCTCAGATGGCCGCTTAGACATGCTGAAATAAAAATGTTAATGCAAGCTAAATATTGAGTCACTTTTAACTAAGCAATAACACGTATTTTATATATATATATATATATATATATATATATATATATATATATATATATATATATATATATATATATATATAACCACACACATTTCAATGTACACACACACACACATATATATATATTATATATATATATATATATATATATATATATATATATATATATATATATATATATATATATATAAATATATAGTGTGTGTGTGTGTGTATATCAGGGCTGGCAATTAACCCCAAAAGCCCACTTAAAAACAAACACACGCTTGCAAGTGGGTTTAATTTTTTTTCAATTTTTTATTAGAAAAATCAATTTTATGGTAACATTAGTAAAAGCTTTTCTGAAATAAAAAAGCTACTATCCTCAAATATAATTTGGTGAGAATCTGCTCAATAATATTGTACGGAATCATTTAAAATGAGCTAAAACTATCATCCTTCTAAATCTTACTATCGCTTATCAGTATATCATAAGCGTAATCATTTTCTGTCACCATAATAACTTAGGCAGGCAGCTAGGCCTATATCAAGTTACATGCACTAATATTAGCAAGAAAAATTATGTCGATGTTGTGATCTATCGGCTACCCTCCGACATCTATACTGTGTAAGTTAAATCAATGACCAAAAATTAGGCCTATTCCTACCTGGTAAGTAATGAATCACGAATTTGGTGGAATCATATGCAGGATCTACGATTCTACGGTCTACCAGGGAATTTTGAAGACTTGAATTAATTATTAGTAGCCTCACTCTCGAGTCTCAACTTGTAGACATGTAGGGGAATGTGCGGTATGTCTGTGCTCAAGATTTCCCCTCACGGTTGTGACTCACCAAAGAAAAGAAGTGAAGTGCCTTTGTAGCTTTCAGAGGAAACACTAACTTTACTTTTAGTAAGACGGGAGTAGACGGTAACTTATATAACACGTTGCTCGATGTGGGTTGCAGCATAAAAAAATAAATAAATAAATAAAATAAAAAAATCTGGAAAAATGTCCGCGCGGAGAGAGAGAGAGAGAGAGAGAGAGAGAGAGAGAGAGAGAGAGAGAGAGAGAGAGAGAGAGAGAGAGAGAGAGATTCTGCGTGGCCCATACGCGTATGGCATGATGTAATCTCGATAATATCATAAGACTTCGTCATTTTTTTTATGGTAAGCATATCATAATTCATTCTAAAATTAATATTATTAGGTTATTAAAAGTAAATAATTCTCTTTTTAAAGAATTGGTGCAGAAATATTTGTCAACTGACTCGAACATTTAACTACATTACTTTGTTTTCCGTCTATTCAGTATTACCCAGTTCAAGTAAACTAAATGTATCCTTGCTTTATTGTATTTGTATGTAGTATAAAACTGCGTCATTCTTTTAGAAAATGTTTAATTTCAGTTGAACATTGTATGGAACTATGCAAAAAGTCATTGTAGCTTTCTGTATATTTTTCTTTATTGTAATATATATATATATATATATATATATATATATATATATATATATATATATATATATATATATATATATATTTATGTATAATTGTTATAATTGTTCTGTATATATATAATTGCTTTGCATATATATTTATTTGTTTATTTATTTATTTATTTATTTAGTTCCCAGTTCTTGCGTCCCCTTCATTCTTGCGCCCTAGGCGACTGCCTAGTTTCGCCTTAAGGACGAGCCGGCCCTGTTTTGAGCACTTAAAAGATCAAGATAAACAACCTAGCTTGATGAACATCCCTTCAAAGTTCCAACCACTACGTTGATAAAGTCGAATATATTGCACATAACTGGCAAGTGTCCGAGACCGTGCGTGCAGTATTGCCAATTTGTTGGATTTTACGCTAGGTCTAGAGTATTGCCTTCAGAACTAACGTAAAAATTTGCTCCTAGCGTAAAATCTGGAGTAGAGCAATAATTTCTTAGCGAATTTCTAGCGTATTCACATGAATATACTTTCCAATTCCTAATATTTTAAATATGTCCTATACTTTTTGTTTACTCGGTCGATTGCACCATCGTAGCTCCAGGTCCTATACTTACCTGCCAGTTAAAAGTTCCCGGAATTAACACAATCTCCCAATCCCTCCTCCCCTCCTTCCGAGTCTGAACATGGAAAGGAAAAGTACGAATGACAAACTAGGATAGGAATTGAACGAGACATTTTTTATAGAACAAAATTCGCGCCTGCGTTGATACATGAATTACCGCGAGTTTCATTCTCCGCTATCTCTGTGAGAGGGTTCGAAAGAAAGAGCAGGAAGACAAGTACTGCTAGTTTATTGATGTTGTTTCAGATTTAGCTGGCCTTGTGCCAGCACGGGCTCTTGCTCCTAGAGCAGCCCGTAAAGTTTATTGATTTTTTTTATTAAGCTGGCCTTATGCCAGCACGGGCTCTTGCTCATAGAGCGACCCGCTTATAAAGCGGCGTGCGGGTGTCGGCGTATACGCGGACGTCAGTACAAAGTTTACAAGTGACCCGAGGTCAAAACTATTTCTCTACAAAAACAGGACAGGTGCATATAGATAACAGGATGATCAAGAACAGTTGATTAGACACAAAATACTCTGACACATATACTATGTATAAGGGCAAATGAACAGGTAATAAATGCACAAACTACAATAATGATAAAAAGGCTGAGTACTGTGACCTCGGGTCAGCTGTGAAGGCATCGTAGAAAACAGGGAGGTTCATCATAGAGAACCTGTTGGGCCGGGACTTTACATCTCCATGGATTTCAGTTTGACAGAGACCATAAATGAATATTGCAAAGTCTTTCAATAGTGTTCGTTAGTGCCAGTTACCTTGATTCCTAAAGTTATTAGTGATTATTAGTGGTCTCTGTTATTAAAATGAAATGCAGTGCTAAAGGAGTTCCTGCTTTAATCCTAACATCAGCAGGAATCTACTGCTAAAACCGAGTGACTATGGGACTATTATCTGAAGTTCACTGATAATCGATAATAGCCCAGACCTATGGCCTATATATGACAATCTCGCTCTCGCTCTCTCTCTCTCTCTCTCTCTCTCTCTCTCTCTCTCTCTCTCTCTCTCTCTCTCTCTCTCTCTCTCTCTCTCTCTCTCTCTCACACACACACACACACACACACACACTCTCTCTCTCTGAACTATACATATTTATAAACTTTACGTCCTTTACTTAACAAATATTGAATGTTAACCGTTTTCCAGGTTTTGAAATGGGAAAACTATATAAACAGAAATTTAGGAAAGAGTGGTTGTAGGTAGAATAATTTAAATAATGGCTGGTGGAAGTGCTAGGTGGTTCCAGCAAGGTCTTTTTTTTTTTCATGTAAATTTTCCTGAAATGAAAATACAACAGGGGTGAGAGCAAGCAGATAAACTAGCGTAATTTCTGGAGGTCTTGGTAGATATGTAGCGTAAATCTAGCGGACACCACCCGGGACCCTCCGATTTGGCGTACAAGTAGTCAGTTGAGTTGGCAACACTGCGTGCGTCGAGTTCCTTAGTGTGGAAATCTTGCAGGTCTGCTTCCAACCTTCGTACGGTTCGTTGCTTCACCCCTCGCCCAGTTGTTTATTGCGGCTACGTACGTTCGATCTCGTTTCGTAATGGTCTCTTGTAATGCTTGTATCCAAACCCATCAATGTTTACTTCTGCTGCTACGGAGCCAGCAGCATAATGAAACCAACAAGTTTTTCTGAAAGGTGACTATTAATTACCTTCAAATGGTAGCAGATTTACTGTCTGCATAGTATGGAATCAGTCTACTGACATTTAGTTTGGACTTAACTTTCTACAGCCACAGAAAGCTAAATTAAAAAGATTTTCCTGAAGTATATAAACCTTTATGTTGAGCAGGCATATCTTCGAACGCAGGTTGCTTTAAACATTGAGACTTTAATCGTTGGGTCTTGGTACGGTAGCAAGTGCTGGGTAGTAACCGTACCGGTGCCGGTAATAAAGTCACAGGAAAAAAACTCAATTTTGGCCAGGAAAGTCACGTCAATTTATGGTGGAAGGTAAACATTAGGTTAGGTTACTTTTTTCCTGTGACATTATTACTGGCCACCATAAAGTACGGTGACTTTTCCTGTAACTTTTTTTCTGTTAATTTTACCAGGATTCCTTGGTCCCACCCACTCAGTTGGCTGATACTTCACTTTTTCATGTGCTCCTGCGACCACGTTGCTGCTGAGACTCAGAGGTAGTCCCAAACAAGTGATTCTCAACTAAGTAATTAACGCGCTGCCATACACTATACTTGGTTAGCCTCTTTTCGGAAAATTGCAGTGTGCCTAGATGCTCCTCCCCCCTTTAAAGTTTTGCTTCTCAGTGAACACTACCATTCTTGGAGCATTAATAGAGGTGTTTGTTTCCTTCTCTGTGTGTATGTTTGTTTTTATGATGACCTTGCTGCCGTCTTGTGCGAGGGGATAAGGGTGACAGACATCAAGTTCCAGGGTGCGACAGGAACAGTTAAGGATATCTGTCTTAGTTGATCAACTTTTGTGGTCCAATGTTTTGTCATTAATAATTTAATAATTTATGTTGAAAATTGTGCACAAATTGTGTAAGATGCCCCAAAAGTGTGCACCCTAGAGGCCTAGACAATAAAATTTTTGGATCAATTCAAGAACTGCACAAAAGCTGTATAATCATCTAGTATGTGTTTTAAAGGAATCCAGGTAAAAAAGCCACAGGAAAAAATTCACAATAATTCTTGGTGACCAGTAATAAAGCCACAGGAAAAAAGTAACCCTATGTAACCTAACCCAACCTAACCTAACCTAATCCTAACCCAACCCAACCTAACCTAACCTAACCTAACTTAACCTACCTAACCTAAGCTAACCCGCCTAACTTAACCTAACCTAACCTAATGATTACTGGCTGCATATTCCCAACTGTATCATGGTTGGGGACCTTCCCTGAAAACTGAAAAAGCAGGATGCCATATCTTAAAACTAACCATAGAATCTTCTTGAAAATAATCTCAGTATGTTTACCACACCCAAAACTTGAACTGTCTTAACCTAACCCAACCAAACCTAGAGGCATGGCAAAAAAAAAAAAAAAAAAAAAAAAAAAAAAAGAGGCACCCACTCGTCTGGCTGAACCATAATACAGTTGGGGAATATGCTTGCTGGCCACCACAAATTAATGTGACTTTTTTTCAGTGACTTTTCCTGTGGCTTTATTACCAGCCACCGTTTTAAAGAGATCATGATATCACTGCTTATGACAAGTTGAGACAATTTGCACCTCATAAGCCATTTTCTCATTTGTAATGCCTCGGACACATCTAACATAACTAATAATTTTTTTAATAAGAATTGTGTTTGTTCCACTCCCATGAGTTTACCTACAGTTGTTAACGAGGTCTTGTCCCCTTCCCTTTCATCCCTTATATTCTGCATAGAAAATGAAACTTTTTGTAAGAAGTCTATGTTACTTATAGAAAGTCTTGATTACAGCTGTCCAACGTTGGACAATAATGGCCAATATCTTTCGTGATTCTGGTGTCTCAGTTACTACTGTGGTGGTTAATATGTAAAGCCTAGCCACCTGATATTACACAAAAAAAGACTTTGGGCCTTTATACACATGAAATATTCAACCGATCGGGATGAAACTCAGGCTTTAGAGGTTTCCAGTAAGGTCTCTAATCGTGCCAAATTTCATCGAAATCCTTTGAGCCATTCTGAATCCAGATATTGATTTTTTCGTACAGGGGATGTTGTAGGGGTGGGTGGGTAAGAGACCCAACATATCTGTGGAGCAATAATGGTAAAAGATACACCTGTGATACTAGTTTCCCTGAAAGTTCGTAATTTGGAGGGTGCCCTTGGGGTTGTTTTTGAAATAGTTCAAATTAGCCACAAAATTCCGATTTCCTGATGCTCAGGTATGGATTGCTTACAGCACCGTTTTCTTAATGCATGTTAATAGCAGGTGGTGTTAGGAGAAAATAAATGCTGACTTACTGTCAGATATTTTGATTAAAAATTATCACACATTGAATTTTCCTACGCAGGTTTGGTTTTGCCATCGTTGACCTACTCTAAATAGAGCCTCAATAGTTAGAATGTTTTCACACACACACATTTTATATATATATATATATATATATATATATATATATATATATATATATATATACCATATATATATATATATAAATAATGTATAATCATGAAGAACAAATGTTGCTTAATATCAAATTCACAACCTCAGGAATATCTCCGATGTAATCGGTCCAAAGGAATTTATATAAGTGATAAATGAATTGGTATCGTCAGCACACGAACCCCTTGACACGAAACCTATTCAGCGACTCCAGTAGGCGCTTAGCGTCTACTGGAGTTGCTGATCAGTGAGTAGATTCTACTGGAGTCGCTGAATAGGGTTCGTGTCCCGATGATACCAATTCATTTATCACTTATATAAATTCCCTTCTGCGACAATCTCCGCCGGAGATATTCCCAGGTAACCGAATCTGTCTATTAGCGACATTCCGACTGCCGCATGATTGTATATAAATCATGGTGTGATAAAAAATTTCATATATATATAATCACAAAATCCACTAAGGAGGGAGTGAAAACAAGGGACTTTGAACAAGATACTTTAAAGTAGTTTATTCTACATTTTGAAATATAGAATAAACTATGAAAGTACCTGTCTAAGTCGGTTTTCTCACCTTCTTACATGGGATTTCGATTATATTCTCAAGCATGCGTTCCTTTGTGCTGCATTTTATATATAATATATATGTGTGTGTATATATATAGCCTGTATATATATATATATATATATATATATATATATATATATATATATATATATATATATATATATATATATATATATATATATATATATAAGTTATGCAGAAACAAGCTGAGTTGACCATAATCACGGAGAGCCACATAGTCTAAGAAAACTATATTGAAACCCTAAATAACCTCCATTCCTTTGTTACCTCATTATTCTCGATCTATGGTGTTGCCACAGCAAAAAGGACTGAAATCACAGGCAAAAGTGTTGAAATCGCAAATTGGGTAGTAAAGCCCAGCCACAAGAGACAGATATGTAGGCAAAAAGTAGGAATATTTTCTCAGTGAGTATAGAGCAGTGCCATAATAATATGCACAATGCTAACCATGCCTGAAGAGTTAGGCACTGGCACTTCTTCAAGCAATACAATTTGAAGACATATAGCCAAATGTATCCCCTCAAAGCCACCGCGACCATGTAAATGCAACGCATCTTTGTTGGTAACATCTTTTTTTCTTATTTTTTTTCTTCTTTGTCATCGAGGATAATACAGGAACTCATTCCAGTTATTGCTGTTGAGGAGACTAGAGTAGACTAGGTACTGTTCAAATAAAATCGGGGCCCCCATCAATGTTGGGTGGCACTGGAATCAGGTGCTCTTGCATAATTTTCACATCATCAGCAGTGGTTCGTATTATAATGGCACTTGCTTGCTATAATGATTGAGAAAAATTCCTGCTTCTACTTTTTGCTTTCATCATAATTTATTAGGTTGCAGAGTCAAGGCCTCGCCCTACCCCTTCCCCTGACCTCCATGTCTGTCTCTTGTGGCATCAGGCAAAAAATAAGGATAAAGTACTAGCGAACTTCCAGCACCGTTGGTTGAGCAAACTCCGGTAGTGCCAGGTGTTGTGAAGCCTGATAATGGTGGTTGAGCAACTCCCTAGTGCCAGGTGTTGTGAAGCCTGACACGCATATATGATTCTGCTAGTCACAAGAAAAAAAATGTAATGTATGTGTGTGTATATATATATATATATATATATATATATATATATATATATATATATATATATATTTTTTATTTATTCAAGGCTTCACGTAACAATACTTATTTTATACAACATTATTTACATAAGCTCAAATTTTATGCGCTATGGTCATGATGTTTTACAAATCAACGATTAAAACCATAAACCCATACTTTTTTTTTTTTCATACCGTGCATTTGCTACTCATTTTCTACTGCCCAGCAAGAGGACAATTCAATTCACCTACAAACAAATTTGGACATAACAATTATCCCAAAGGGGATGGAGCGGTTGAAGGACAGCGCCCAGTCGGGCGATAACCGATCGTTTGGACAAGGCCTTAAATGCCATAGATAAGATAATAGAATTTAGGCCAAAGGCCAAGCCTGGGACCTGTGAGGTCATTCGGTGCTGAAAGAGAAATTGACAGTCAGTAAGAAGGTTTGAAAGGTTTAACAGGAAAACTTATAGTTGCACTAGGATACAAATTTAGATAGGGTGGAAAGTCAAATTGAATATGAAAAAGGTACAGTAAAAGAAATGAGAGGTTGCAGCTAGGGGCGAAATGATGCTGCAAAAAGAACTTTGAACATTTACAGTGCACCATGTTGGTACACTGACAGCACGACCCCCCTACGGTGCCTAGATGCCATGAGGTCAAGAGGCTCCCTACCAGAAGGTTTTCATTCCTGGAACTATAAACACAAACCATCATTCCCAAAGTGTCATTCATAATCATGTATGTTGTCGTTCACTCATTTACAGCTTTATGCTTGTTGAATGGAATTGAATATAGAATTTAAGAAAAGGCCAAATTGGCACCTACAAGGTCATTCAGCGGAAAAAATTTACAGTCGGTAAGAAGGTTTGAAAATGTAACAGGAGTGAAATCTCCTGAAGCACTATGAAATAATTGTTAGAGAGGGTGAAAGTAAGGTGGAAGAAAGAATAGAACGGAGGTACAGCAGTGAAATGGGTTGCAGCTTGGGGTCAAAGGGAGACTGTGCGTGATGTTATTCCTCGGCCTAAGCAATTTGTGTTACAGCGCTCTGGTTCTAACTTCTGGTCTGTCCTCTCAGCCAAAAAAGGATTGAGTCTGCTTATCCCTCAGCTTAGTAAACTCCTCAACTTTCTCTGAGGTGGGTTAGTGCCATCAGGACACTAATGTGGTGCACTGTAAAGTGAAAATCTTTGCAGCATCTCCTTTGGCTCTTAAAGAACCTCTTTCATTCCTTTTGTCTACCTCCCTTCATATTCTCTTTCTTCCATCCAACTTCTACCCTATTTAACAATTGTTTTGACAGTGCAGCAGTTTTTCGTTGGATGGGTGATTAGACTCTGGCATTTATCTTCACGCTGTTGGCTCCAGCTGTTCAACTATCCGACTGGCAATTAGGAAGATTTAGAGGAATTTATTTCTGAGTAGAAATTCATTTCGATAATGTCTGTTTGAGTTCCACAAATAAGCTGTCTGTCCCAGTTGTAGTTATTATTATTATTATTAAAGAGTTTACTAGACATGTGAACTGACTAATCAGCTCTTATAGGGCTGGCCCGAGATTAGGGATGAAATGCCAGGTCTAGGCCATAGGCCTAGAACTGGGACAAACAGGTCATTTGCATGATGATGAATAAATGAAAATGAAGTTTAAAAGAAAAAACTGTGTATAACAAATATGCTTTACTATGAAACGCATGTATACAATAAATACATTTGCTTGTTTCCATGCATACAAAAAAGAAATTAAAGATTAAAAGAATAAAAATAAAATTTTTTTGCGGTCCACAATGCAGAGGTTGTAAAGCAATGGTTCCAGCAGAATCCAGACGTGGTTCGAACTGACTGGCCTGCCAAGTCTGCAGATCTGAACCAATAGAAAACTTATGGCCTACATGACTCAACCATGGGGTGTTAATCGTGCTTACACCAAAGAGAACCTTATAAAGCATGCAATAGATATTTGGGAAAACTTAGGGCCAAAGAGGGAGCAGCAGACACTGAAGTCCTGTTGTTGCATCAATGCCAACAGGATAAGTGCTAGATGCACGAGGATCCTATACAAAGTTTTAATGAGTTATGCTGCCTTTTCATATAATGTGACCAATTTTATCATTTTATTCTCCTTAGTTTATAAGTTATTTTGTATTTGACTTCATTTCGGCTTATTTACTACTCTAACATTTTCTTATTCATGTGACTCTATACGTACTTATAGGCCTATGTCAGGACTGAATTCCTACTGTCTATCTCTATATATATATATATATATATATATATATATATATATATATATATATATATATATATATATATATATATATATATATATATATTTACACCTCACCTACTAATATGGATATGTTTATTTTCATTTGTTTGTTAGCTTTATTCTTATTTGATCTGTTACAACTTCATGGATTTCTACTTTTTCTTTGTATATATACAGCATGTATATATATATATATATATATATATATATATATATATATATATATATATATATATATATATATATATATATATATATATATATATATAATTTTAGTTTTTTATTGTAAATATTGGAAATAGACTTTAAATGAGAAAATTACCTTTCATATTTTCTAACCTTCAGCTATGTATAATATGCTCACGGCAGTAGTCTAGACATAATGTGAAACTGGTTCTAATTAATTTCTGTTTAGAGAAATGAATATCTACATCAAGATTAACCCAAGAATGCTTTTATGAAGGTAATTTCTTTTGTCCTAATGTTGTCTTCAGCTTTGACTCCTCAGCTTTCCGCCTTGTGCGAATGAAACAGGATGACATGAGGAATTAGACTGAAGAAAGAGACTAAATTGTTTTCGCCTGATTTCTTATGTTGGTTTTTGGCATGAGATAGCTAGGTCTGAGTAAATCATGTTACCACTTAATGAAAGGATAAGAAACAAAGGAGAACTTTGTCAATAAAAAGAATAACGGGAATAATCAAATAAAGCAGATTAATATAGATATTGTCGGTCTAAACATTAATTCACATGACGATCCGAGAGAGATACTGTTGAAAATAGGCCTACTGTAGGTAATCAGTGTCAGAATCGAAGTCAAATTTAGGCCAACTAAATGTGCCATGCCAATTATTTCATTGATCAAAGGACAAAATTAGTTGAATTATTAACTTTGCTATTAAAGAATATTGACAGGTCATTATTACTGATCGGGCTGTAGGTGACGAAGGACGCATACACCAAAATTGTAATGATATGTTGGGTCATCGTCAAGACTCGAGAAGCAAAGCCAAAGCCAATTGCTTCAATGAGGCTGTCAGATTGAAAAGCAAATAATATGGCACCAGCATATGGCAATATTTCCATAACGAACGATGAATAAAGAAACTGCGCCAATTTTTCATTGGCCGACTGTACATCACAAGAGGCACATCCATCCCTGTGGCTCTGCAGGTCGCCTTCCATCCCTGGCCAGTAAAACTGATTGTCTAGGCCTCATGGAGCATGGGAGTCTACCCCCTGATGTCCTGCATGAAGGCCTGTAATGACTTGATGGCGAAGTTCCTCTGGGATGAGCAGACGGGGCATCCTTGTTCGTAAGTGTAGACTATCAGGTCTTCTACCATAGATAACCTGTCCCTAACTGAGTAAAGTGACGTAGGGGCAGGCCACCTCCTCTGTGCTCTGGCGGGCGCAGTCATTTACTGCAACTTTAGCTGCCACAGCTGGTACACAGGGTCTTTAGGAGGCTGCTTCTTTGACCCTCTCCTCCATCCAGTATGAGGCATTCTGCTCAAGGGCGGTGGCCGGGTTGTGCCACAAGGGCAGCAGTCATATCCTCCCTTCAAGTCTGGTAGAATCCCTTGTCATCTGGTTCGCAACGGTGAGCAGGGAAGGATAAGAAGTCAGCACAATTCCTCTTTCCTGGCAAGTATCTTACTTGAACCTGTATTGTAGGTCTTCTCCTTGAGACGAAGAGTCTTGGGCTTAGTATATCCTTCAGCTCTCTATCACCCAGGAGCTGACCGTGGCGGTGATCAGTCAATCAGTGTTGGGGCAGCCCAACAGGAGTAGCCTGGCCTTCTTGAGACATCTGGGCGTGACAGCTAAGGCTTCTCCTCAACAGCAGCATACCCAGCTTCAGCTCATGGCAATGGCGGCTCCACATAAGGCAATACGCCACCACCCTTGCAGCAAAATGGGGGCATCACGAGGCAATAAGCACAGTACTGCTGCAGATGACAAACCCAATCCCATCCCTGCTCCAATCTGTTAGGGCCGCTGTAGGTCAGGGATTTGTCATAGTATACCAGCCCATCCTTGGCCAGCTTGCATATGGCCTTCTGTGCTTAGCAGAATCTCTTGTAGGTTGCTATCCCAGTACACATTCTTGCTTGTAGACTTCTTCAGGAGGTCTCTAAAGGGTTCCATCAGCGGGCAGTGGCTAGGGAAGGGTGCCAACTGCTGGACAAAGCCATACCATGACCTGATGTCAGTGACAGAGGGGTTGTCTGGCATAGGGAATCTCCTTGGCAGCTGTGACTCTCCTCTGTGGGCCTGTGGAATCCCATCCCAGCTGGAATCCGACGAAGTTCACTTCTTCCGCAGAAACTGAATTTCTCTGACAGGGTTATGCCCTTTTGCACACGTGTCCAAGAAATTATAGGTGTGCCAGAAGGCCTCACTTGATGCTGTTGTCATACAGAAGAATATCATCCACACATTTGTGTTTTTGGGATGTCCTTGATGGTGTCATCAAACCTCTTGGTGTAGGCATCTGAAGAAGCTGAACAGTGTCCCATTGGTGTTCTTCTACTGTACCGTAACACCCCAGGGTGTGATAAAGGTTGTGAGTCTGGGGCCTCTCTTCATCTAACTCCACCTGGTGGAAGGCCATTGCGCATCTGCCACTGTCTTGAAGGAATGTAAAAGGCACCACCAGAGATCATGTCAAAGCGAGCAGGGGTGTGATGCGTCTCTCTCCTGCAGGAGCACTACATGCATGAAAGTCCACAGTGCAGCGGGGCTGACTGACCTGACTTCTTGGCAATGATGCCCTTCTTGGCCCTGATCCAACTTTGCTTCTTCACTGGTGGAAATGGCATGGATGAGGTTGCCCCAGCAGTTGGGCAGCTTGCCCTCCATTATGGGAGGGCTCCCTCTCTATATTGGTTGATGACAAAAAATGGGCAAAAATTTTCACTGCTCCAGCTTTGGGACTTCTCACACTGGTGGGGGCATGGATGAGGGCTGGGAAGGGATGTCCCAATGGTGTGGCAATTTAATGTGCAGTCCTTGACACTGGTAGGTGGTGGGGAAGGACAGCCAATGCCAAACAAGCAGCCAATGAAAGAAGAAAAGACCTTGCAGACTTGATGGAATACACTTCTTGGACAGTTGTCCTGGCAATCATCGTGGTGAATGCAAAAGGGCAGTTCCATACACCCAATCAGACATTAGCAACATCACGTAGGCCCCTGCAGTGTCGTGAAAGGGCAGGTCTTTCAATGAGGGTCGACAGCAAGTGGGGCCTGCAACACACACCTGGGCCCAAATGTCTCACAGCCTGTACAGGCTTGTGACCCCAGGCCCTAGGCCATGCACTGATGAGGACATTATCACTTGTATAGTAGGCTGCACACTGGGTTGTACCTGGCAGTGACTGCTCCCAGTGTTACCCCAGCAAAGCAGGGGCATCACTCCATCTTCTTCTTGCTCCTACAGAACCGTTTCAAGTGGCCAATTTTTTGACAGCCATGACAAACACTATTTCTTGCCGGGCAAGCACCTTTCTTGACTCATGCTGCACTCCACAGTTCCACGCTACGAGCATTGATGGAAACCGAGACCTCTCACCACTCTTCACCTGCCACACTCAGGGGTTGGGGTCTGTCTCCACATCGACACAAGACGTGGCTCTTGGTGCCATGTGTCATGCTGGGGCACTGAAGACCTTTATGGCAGCCTCATATGTGCACACACTGCCCTTTAAGGCATCTACACTACAAATGGAATCACACACGACCTATAGAGGTCTCTTTCAATATCATCCTTAGACCTACCATAAGCTTCCTAATAAGCATATATTCGGACAAATCTTCTGACAGCTAGGACACTGGAAGCCACAATCCATGGCTTTTGAGAGCACTACAAAATATTCACTAAATTGACTCCTCCGTCCTTGCATATACACAAAAACTCAGCCAATGCACGGCCTGGTTCGACACGCAGAACCATAGCCCCTATAACATCAAAGCCCCTTCTGGAACAAATTAGCCCACTGTGCATCACTATACCTGGCATCCAATTAATGCGTTGCAACTCACAGGGTGCAGTGAGCTAATATGTTGAACTGCATCCGTTGGATGAAAACATATAGCCTAAGCCACTGTGTCATGGACCGTTTCCAAAGTCCTGAAGGAATGCGACATTTCCAAAGCACTTCTCTGGTAGTGGTGGGGCTGGGGCCTGGGGACTGCTCTGTGAACTGCAAGCCACTCGCCGTGGCCAGCGGTCGTGCAGGGCTTGCAGCGCATCTCGCCGCCGGCAACCACATGCTGAAGAGCTGGTGATCTTGGCGCTACTCAACAGAATTGCTGGGGCACCTGGAGGATCATGCGATTGCCCTCCTTGTCGTGACGGTCTCCCTGGTGTAGACATCCTTATCCTTTACAACATCCTACTCACTGCGCCATGTTAGAGGCAGAAGAAACCAGTCGGACACTCCAGTGCTTTATTACGTCCAATCAGTACCAGCGTGACTGCAAGTAAGGTGCAGGCCACGGGAAACATTGGCGCCAATTCCGCTCTCCTCCTGACAACATACATCACATACAATCAACCACCACAGGAAGGAAAAAAGGCTTTGTAAAGAATTAACTTAAATGGTTAAACTGAAGACTTAAATCAGAGGACTGCCATCATTGATTTGTTTTTATAGAAGCAATTAAGATAAAATCATTCTATCTGATATAGATTTGTAAAGACTTTATCACTATAAATACTGAAAATGTCAAACGATTCCGACAAAATTGACTTGATTTATGTCCAATATTTATCACTTACTGTCTTCAAGGAGAGGAATGGGTCAGGAAAGGTATAACACTAACCTGTCAAGCAATTGTGTCCAATTCCCAGGTGAGATCATATAAATCCTATATTCTTTGTATCGACAGCCAAAATCCAACTGTGGATTTATTCTGCTTTTATCTGATTATTGTCTGTTGGCAAGTCACGGACTAGAACAGCATTCTGGCACTTCAAGATCTCACCTGCCCTCCAAAATGTTGGCCTGTCGGACACTGGATAACAAATTGGTAACCTGTTTAATAAACTAATGTTAACTATGCATGGAAAATATGCCTTAATTATTTAGTGATTTATTCAGGAATTGATTCATCATCCTCCTCTACTATCTTAATTGTGCAAGAGTGATTGTGACTATAAAGTGTTTTCATTTTTGCTGTGGACATCGAATGCATAGCAGTGTAGCTAGTCCCTTATTTTGTTTTTCTCGCCTGAGTATGAGCGCTGTCCTGAATCTTCTGTCTGCATATTGGTAACAATTAAAAATAAGATGTAAGGGACGAGAATGCTGTTGGTGTGAAAAGGATGCCAACTGGTCCACCCTTCATTTTGGCTAATTTACCAAATTATTAATACAAGTTACTATCTATCCCTTGCAAGGGACCTAGTCCAGGAGTCCTGAAGAGTATGTAAATTGGATCTAGTCCAGGAGTTCTGAAGACTATGTACCAACTGTCCGGAGACTAAGCCTGAGAATACCTTGTATGATGTAATGAGTAATAAAGAAACGAACTGAGTACTCAGGGATTTTCTTCAATACTCATCGCATTTCACTAAAATGGAAATCAGCACTTCAATTGCCTCACAGTGGGAAGACATCACCTGGCCTCATCAGTAATAAGACCCACACACAAGTGAATATCATGTGGCCACAGCAGGTAGGACAGGCCTACCCCTAATTCCCAGGCAAAGAACGTCAGTAGTCTTATACCCACCGTGTCCATGACACAGTACCATTCTCCGACCCCGTCTCCAAGCAAGAAAACTGACAACAGTGCATCTGTATAGTATTATTACTATCGTGTCTTAACGTCCTGGTGGGGGAAAAATTCTCCCATGACATTTGGTGGCATGTGTTGATCTGTGAACCAGTGCTATTGATCCATACCCACTGTGCTCATATTTTGTGTAGGTCACTTATATCGTTTTGTCATATTGTATTTACTTTTGTGCCAATTTTGTTGATTTTTATCTGATTACAAGGTCATGACTCTGTTTTACATGCATATTCATTATTTATATAGTGGCGGATTGTATTGCATTGTCTCAATGTAGTTTATGCATTTTATTATTTGCTGTATATAAGTGTTTGAAATATTGTAACGATGGCAACTGGTAATGATGAATCATATATTGATCTAATTCAATTAGGAGCAAGAAACACAAGCCAAATAAGCATTACAGATAGTTAAGAACTTCCACCAATCCTACCAGGACGTTTGGTCTCAAGTGGGAGATCTAACAAATCAAATCAAAGACTTGGACCAGAAGTTGGTTGACATACAGGGGACAATACAACACTTAACATCAAACATAATAACACTCAAGCAATCCATAATGTCTACACCATGTCTCACATCCCAAGTGATCCTGGCTCTCATGTGATCACCTCAGAACCATACAGGAACCTCAAAGCAATACAGACCCCCAATACCACCCTCGGGACAAATACCAACACCCACCTACAAAACATAACTACTACTGCAAGTACAGCCCTAATACCCATAAATGTCTCATCAACACCACCTAACCCTGCAGTGGTAATAATACAACCTCCTACACAACCATCCACACCTGATCCATCATCATGTAACCTTGTCAAAACCTCGCAAGGTCAACAGACTCTGTTATACCCAACCTTTCCTTGGACCACAGGCCTACTTATCCCTTTAATAATACCAATCCATACTTTATTCAATACTCCAGCAATTCCTCAGAATGTACCATGTTAAAGCCGAAAGATGTAGCCCTTCTCCAAACTTTCTGGAACTCAAGGGAGTTCTTGCTGACAACAGACTTAATACTTTTTTTAGACAAGTACAGTCATGCACTAGCTCAGATGACAGGAGAATAGGAAGTGGTACTGGTCTGGCTGTCCGGATATAGCTAATGCCTTAACAGCAGCATTATAAAACAGGGTAATAATGTATCTTGGGATGAGATTAAGAAACTTATGAAGAAGAAGCATTGGCTCAGCTTACTTGTTACAGGCATGGCAAGAGATTAATGCCATGACTTACTGTTTTGATGAACTCTCCCAGTCTCTTTATTAATAAATTACAAATGTAAAATCTCAGCTTAACTTTGAAATTCTCAATGATCCAATTCCAACATCAGATAAATTCCTTAAGACACAAGGTTTATAAGGATTGAATTCACAGCCTGCCAAACTAATTGATTTCTTAGCAGACCATATTCCGCTGGAAAATTTCATGACATTGGCTGAAGAAGAATAATATAGGCTCAAGGAACAAATAGTAGTAATGGGAATAGAGTCTTGCCAATTTCAGGCACTGAATCTTCAGTCATCAACCCCAGTAACAGGTGTTCAACAGGGGAAATACAAAAGAAGTGGAGCTAGATAATTTAAGAAAGTTGGTTTGAAGAGTTAAATAAAACCTGGAGAAAGTAAATATGAAGAAACAAAAGAGTAATAGTAAATATTGTGCCTTTGCAGAGTGACTGACTATAATCTGTCTGATTGTCCTCTTGATCCTCCCAAGGAATTTGTTTCGATTGTTTCCAACAAAATAGTACGCAGAGGTCATGTAGGATGTCCAGGAAAAGTAGGTACAAGCTGATCTAGGGAGTCTGGCACGAGCCCTAGTAACAGTCTGGTGGTTAATGATAACATGATTGAAGCTTTAGTTGATACAGGTAGCTGTGCCAGTATAGTTAAGAAACTTTTGTGAAAGCTTAGTTTGAAGCCTGCCATGAGAAATTTACCAAGGTTAAAGGGAGTCACCCAGGCAGTTGTACCAGTACTAGGATCTGTTTATTTAGATGTTCATAGTGGCACTAGAGTTGTTACTCACTTATTTTTTATTGTGCCAGACAACTTGTTAGATACAGAAATTCTATTGGGCGCAGAATTGCTTGGGGTTGCCCCTTGCCTAACATGGATCGTATAAAGGGTATAGTAATTTGGGATAATATTACATATATCATCATGTGCGGCTTCTAAACTGAGACTCTCCACAAGGAGAATTAGGAATTTCAAACTATCTAGCCATTAAGCTCTTGGAGTAGATGAGATAAAATTAAAGAAAATATTATCCTACCTCCTCTGCTGCAGGTATTTATGCTGTGTCTGTAAATGAAAATAAAAGATACAATACTCGAATATACCTCAGAATTAAAGGCCAACTGGTGGTACGAAGGCTTCATTATGTCCCTGAACTCCTTGTACCTCCGCTCTACCACTCCATCAGAAAAACTTGGTGATTTTCCTTGACCAGATTCTTTAATTGGGCCTGCTGTTCATCATCTAAATGGTGACTAATCTTGTTGTGCAATCAAATTTTCCTAGCTTTTTCTCTAGTGCAACTCCTTGTTCTGGTACAACACGCATGCTTTCTCAGGATCAGCTCATTCCTAATTTTAATCTTTCTGACATGTGAGCTACTGGAATGATGTCCTTTCTGTCAGTCTTATTGTAGGTAATTATTTAGTAAATTTTAGTTGTCTTGATTTATATTCTTTACCATATTTATGAGAGGATATACTCTGGCAACAGTACAAAGGGTGCAGTCAAGCTGGAAAATAGAAGGAGGTTAAGGAATGGAAATTAAGTAGCTCAGCTGGATAATTTGAACTAACACTGATCTGCACTGTCTCCATTCTCCCAAAAGAGGCTGAGTCTGGCCCCACCAGTGCATGGAGGACAGGATTCTTACTTACTGGCAGGACGACCTTGTAGCTTCGAGGAGAACTCTGTGACCCTGGAGTTGAGCGACCTCGAGTAAGGTTTAGCCTGGAGCGAAACAGATGTCTGTTAAGAGGAGATACCACCTGGTCGAAGGAGCCGGAGCAGGCCTCGGTTTGTTGGAAGACACTGACAGGATGTGTGATGACGCCCTCTTGTCCATGGCTGAAAGGACGCCTTCCACTACTGCTTCTGGGAAAAGGCCCTCCTTGTCAAACGCCGTCTTCTGCGAAGAAGTCACAGACTTAGATAAGAAAGAGCACCAAGTCTCCCTCTTCTTCAGAGTGGCCATGGCGAAGAGGGAGGAAAGTTCGCCTGCCGCATCATGGATAGCAATGTCGGTGCAGGAAAGGAATCCTGTGATTCTCTCCAAGACGTCTTCTGCGACATTAGCCTGCTCCACCTGCTTAAAAATAGCTCCCACTGACCAATCGAGAAAGTTGACAACTGAGGTTTGTAGAGGTTTTCGGTAGAAAAAATGTCTCACATCCAGGGCAGAAAAGAAGGGGTCTTGGCCGCCAAAGGATGCGCCTTAGCGGTCCACAAGGAGCCAAAGTCCCTTGTGCTGAAATTGCAGAGCCCAGTGAAGAAGTTCCTGTGCTGTAATAATTTTGCCTCCTTTTCGACAGCTTTGAAGGAGGGTACGCAAACGACGATTTACCCGAGGATCTCATAGCTTCCAACCAAGCCTCTACTTCTTTTAATGCTTTCTTGAGGCGTGGAGGACTCTGCAGACCACCTTTTCTAGTTTCCTTCCAGCAGAATAGACTCCTGGTGAAGGCAAGGATGAAGCCAGCGAGCCACGCTTCCTGTGTAGGAGGGGGAGGAAGGGGCCTGGGCCCTGAGGCCGACTCTCTCTGGAGAGGGCTAGCATCTGGCTGGCCCTAGGTGACCTGGGAGGGAGCAGTAGAAATGTAACTTCTTGATCGAACCCCACCTGAGTAACAGGTACAGGCTAATTGTCCTTTTCTTAAAGAGCCGAGTAACTCTAGAGTAGGAATTATCCGAAGATTGCCTCTTTACGGGTCGAGAGGCATGATCCCACTTGCAATGACGAGGAGGGGGAGGATCTGAAGAGCTGGAAGATGAAGAGACTGAAGATGAACTGCTGCTACTCTCCTGAGGAACTTAAACTTAGGTAGTGCTGTTTCATGATGACCGCCTTGACGAAGATCCTGGAGACACTATCCTGTGATGTCGGCGACGGCAGAAGATCGGGACGAGCGATGAAGATCGACGCGCCGATGGAGAAACACTTTGCGGCGCCATCAAGCTTTCTTCGACGCTTCTCGCAGACGAGCCGTTTACTACTTGCCACCCACCAGGATAAGGGCTTTCCTGTGCCTTTAGAGGACGAGCCTGCTCGCGGCAAGAATTTCTGATCTTTCGCCAGCTACCGACCGTCTTCAGCCTCAGAAGGCGAAGCAGCGATAGCGCTGCCTGCTCAAAACAGTCAGAAAATGAGCAGACTACCTGAAACACGATCACGAACAACAACATTGTTATCAATAACAATTGACGCTATCACCACGCTAACGCTCGACTATGGCGCCAATCGACTAAACTTAAGACTGACTCCATGAAACCGCTCATTTGCGCCTGATTTGATTTCTAAAAAGCACGAATTTGATTTATCAGCCTCGAGGCTGGGCTTGGCTTTAGGGAAAACATACTGGGAAGTTGGTGAAGAAGAGGGGAATATGGGGAAAGCAGCGGTAGAGGAGGGGCAGGGGAGAGGAGGGAGGAACACCCGCTAAAGTAGATGACGCCGATGCCACCAGCGAAGAAGATAGCCTAGCTTCCTTACGCTTAAAAGCTTCCTGTCCCTATCCCAACCAGCTTTACCTGATGGGAACTGCACGCTGCCAAAACTCCTGACTCCATTCCATACACTCACTACATGTGTTCTCTGGGAACACCCTGACCCTCTACATGCCGTAGACACAAAGAATGGCGGTCACTTTGAGTTTGACCAGTTTGAAGAGCATAAATTTCCTGCGCAAACTCTGGATCCAGAGAAACTGGAACTGACATAGCTACCAATTCACAAAAGCTACGCTAGCTAGGGGATTAATAAACAGGATATTGAGTAATTTCTACCAAGGAGATATGCCAGAAAGAAACACAAACGAGGTTCTGCAGGAAACCAAACAGTTTGAGACAGACGGACGCTACGAGATGCCTACACACTACCAGATTGAAACTGACCTGGGACAGTGGGTAGGTCGCTTTCTGACACCACCCCACCGGCATCCAGGGGTCGGGTCTCCGCCACTGATATCAGCGTTCCAAACAAAGTTTGAAATTTTATATCTCGGACGTGTCGAATTTTAAGAGATAAAAGCTTTTACAGTGTTTTGGTAAGTCATTATAATGAAACAGACAATTTTCAAAGAATGTGCTTGGACTATCGAAAAGTCAATACCCACCTTCAAACTGACATCCATTCTTTGCCTAGGGTTAGAAGAGCAGCTGAGCCAGCATCAGGGAATCAATTTTATGCTTCATTGGACATAAAAGACGTCATTATCAGGTAGAATTAGATGAAGATAGGAGATCTGATAACGCTTAGTGATGGAGTCTCCCTTATATAGGTTTAAGAGGTTACCGCTTGGTTTGGAGTTGCAGCCCAGCCATATTTCAAGGGTAATAGGTAATATCTTGGTTCCATTACTAAAAAAGGGATATAAAGAATCATCATTTAGATGATATTGTAGTATGGGCACCCAGCTTGGAAGAATTAATTGAGAGATTAGAAGAGCTGTTCAAAATTATTTAGTGAAAAGGTGTGAAATTAAACATCAAGAAGTGTCATTTGCTAAGAAGGATAAAATTTCTGGCCATATAATATCCAGAGAAGGATGCAAGCCTTGTCCTGACAAATATAAGTACCATCAGAGATATGAGATATGAAAGCCCTACTAATGTCAAAGATAAAACTAAAGACTTTAGAATGTGTGGATTTTGATCGCATACACAAAATTTTGCTAAAATTGCTGTCCCCAACCAATCTCTTAAGGAATGAAAGAGCCATTTTGTACGGACACCAGAGTGTCAGCCTAGTTTTGAGCAGTTGAAACAGTCTCTTATGACAACCTTTGCTCATAAAAGCAGACATGACAAGATTCTTTCAGCATATTCACATGCTAGTCTGGATCATGTAGGTGCAGTGCTGATGCAGGAGAGTGATGGCTTTTGAAACCTGCTGGATACTTTTCAAAGAAATTGAAGTCTGTAGATAGAGATATTATACTACTGATAGGAAGCCTTGGCTATTGTGTTAGCATGTAGGGGGTTTCCATCATTTCTCGGGGTACCATACATAATCCACACACCATCAACCTCTTGGCGTCAGTATTCAAAAGGAGTGACAAAGTCACCTAGGATGTTAGATGATTATTGAAATGCAGGATTATCGCTTCCAAAGTTGTGTATAGGCCAGAAAGCACAATGAGGTAGCTGATCAGTTAAGTAGGCCATTAGGGCAATCTTTCACAATAATCAAGACAATTACAGTTGAGGTTGTAGTTAAATACATATTAAGCAGGTAGGTGAAACAAGATGGGGGTGACTGATTGCATACTTAGAAGGAGGAAACTGCCTAGAATAGTTTCAGAGCGTTCATCCATCAGTTTATGCTGTATGAAGGCTTGTTATATCTGAGTGCAAGGATATACACAATAGTATCTAGTTAAGATCGGTTCTGCAGGAGCTTAGGTGTTGCTGGAAGTTTGGTCATGAGTCTGTTGCTAGTCATTTAGGGAGAAGGAAAACTATTGATGCCTCTGGAGACTTACTTCCTATTGACCTTCACTTAGATCTGATGTGGTTAAGTTTGTTAAAGAATGCATTACATGTCAGGTTCATAAAGATAGCTCATCCATACAGAAATTCCAAGAACTCCACCAGTACATAAACCCTTGGAGCGATTGCATTGATTTGACAGATATGATGTCTGGTGCAAACGGGTACTGTTACATGTTCTTACAGTGATTGATCATTATTCACGCTAGAAGTTTTACCCACTGAGGAATAAGACTACAGAAGTACTAGTAAGAATTTCAGAAATATTTGGTAAATGATTTGGAATTCCAGGGTGTAATTCTTGACAATGGTGCTGAATCTACATCAGAGCAAGTTTAGAGATCTTTGCCAAAAGCACAACATAAACACTGGTCATCACACCATACCATCCTGAAGGTACAGCATATCAGAAAGAATGGCAGGGACTATGAAAGACTTGTTGAATGTCATGTGTCAGGTCATCCTTATCAGTGGCCAACCTATTTAGGCAGACCCAACGGTCCCACTCATGCTGTCCACGCAAACAACAGGTGAACAGCTCACATTATGTTCCTTTAGCAGGAGACCTGCTACACAACACACAACTACTGCCATCAATTGATGGATGAAGGAGTGATTCGATATCGCCAAAGTTCAAGTGAGATAATCAAACAGACTCAAATATCTGGTACTTAGTCGAAAATTAAATGCCATGGCCTGACCCTATAGAGGATAGAAGTTAGCGAGATGGATCCACTTATGTGTTGAAAATTTGTTTGACGACAATCGCAGAACAAGCTGCTAATAAACTAAAGCCATTCCACGGTGATGAAGAATGGTTAGTTAATATGAGAGCACTGAAAATGTGCCTGATATAGTAAACTCGAAGGAGTTCGTACAAGAGGTACAAGTATCAGCCTCCTCATGTCTCATTGAAGATATATCTAGTGGTGATGTACATGATTCCTTGCTGGGAGGGGAGAGACTTTGTTTCTTCCCTCAGTGCAGCAGAGACCGTGATTTTCTTAATATTGGTAATGATGTACACTGCAATTTTGTACGTTTTTGTTCTCTTTACTTAGTTTAAGGTTGATGAGATATTTTTTCTGTTCACAGTAATGGCTGTGTAATGTGAAACTTTATAGTTTTGAGGTTGTGAACAAAGAAATAATGTAAAACATTTAGTACAAGTTTTCACATAGTGCCCTGTTGGGAAATGCAATTGTATCTTTATGTCTTCTAATATATAGAAATTGTCAGAGTTTTGCTCTTGTAGTACTGGTTTGGTACATCTTAGAGGATAGAGTACACCACTTTCCAAACCCCTTTGAGATTCAAGTTAGAGTCGTTTAGCCAAGAGCCCTGGTGAGTCTGATAATCATTAGACGTCAAATAGGGAGTAAATTCTGCAGTGTCCTCATATGTGGAGAACTCTCTTTTGTTGCAGAGTGATGTGACATCCTGTGTAAGTGAGTCAATCCAACCTAGTATTAGGCTAGACAAGCTATTAGGAAAGCTGTATTGAATGCACACCTATAGGTAGTGTCCCCATTTAGTACTCAAGTATATCCTTGTTTCACATGTTGCTAAGTAGAGCTCCCTTATTCTCAGAAGTTGATCATGCTTGTTTTACTGTACAAGACTCATTTTCTCCACACTCGCAGACCCATCTAAGAGCGTTTTGGTTCCATTAGCAAAAGTTGTCTTTGATATTAGAGTGGATATGAATCAATTCCTCCCCGAGGGAAAAGCTTTGTAATGGGAAAAATATGCCTTTAATTATTTAGTGATTTATTTAGGAATTGATTCATCATCCTCCTCTAATATCTTTACATTACAGTGAGAGTGATTGTGACTATAAAGTGTTTTCATTTTTGCTGTGGACATCGAATGCCTAGCAGTGTAGCCAGTCCTTATTTTGTTTTTCTCTTTCGCCTGAGTATGGGAGCGCTGTCCTGAATCTTCGTCTTCCGTATAATATTGGTAACACTAAAAATAAGATGTAAGGGATGAGAACGCTGTTGGTGAAAAGATGCCAACTGGTCCACCCTTCATTTTGGCTAATTTTACAAATTATTAATACAAGCACATTCATCCCTGGTAAGGACCTAGTCCAGAGTCCTGAAGAGTATAAATTGGATCTAAATCCAGAGTCTCTGAAGACTATGTAAATTAACCAAGTCTGGGAGACTAAGCCTGGGAGAAATTTGGCATGATGTAATGAGTAAAAGAAACGAACTGAGTACTTGGTGGATCTTCTTCAATACCATCAGACCTACCACTCAAAATGGAAATCAGCACTCCAACTGCCCCAGTGGGAAGACATCACCTGGTCTCATCAGCACAAGACCCATACACACAAGGAATATTTAATAGCAGGTGGTGGGACAGGCTCACCCTAATTCCCAGGCAGTGTAAACGTCAGTAGTCTCACTCCACTCAGCACAAAATATTAGTTTTATATTTTCTTTTACTAACCTTTAATTTTAAAATTGTTCTATAAAAATAATATAAGCAATATAGTTCCCCATTTTTCTGATAGTGTTCTGTTAACTTCATTAAAGGCCATTATTACCTTACAGTAGTTGTAATGCCTTTTAGCTCCCGAACCAGCTTTAGTTTAACGAAGTACTGCTGAAGAACTGCCCTTTACAGTATAGTGTTGGGATCTCAGAGAGGTGAAAGTTTTCTTTTCTTGGAGAGCTACGTAATCTGCCAGTGGCAGCACCAGAAGTACACACACTGTAATCGCTTTTTGAAGATATCAGCCCTTTCGAAAGCAGGACGGATTTCATTGCACACTGATTATTTATATTTTGGCAACATTTTAGGATGATTTACCGAGAGTAACAGTTCATGGGACCCACATCAGGACTGAGACTTTACTGCATAACATCGCAGACTGATAGCTTGCTGTGGATATAAGATATAGCCCATTTGATGGTTTAGTTTTATATTCTCAAATCCATCTGTAAACTATAATTAATTTTAAATCCTGCTAATATTATTTTTTAGAAATTGACTACTTTATTTCTTTGGTTACAGTTTGCCATGTTTAATAGCTAAATTATCATGTATTGCTGGAGGATAGTTATCGCTGACTGGTGAGATCTGTAATTGAGTGTTTTATGCTGAAGTTTGGAATTTAGACTTTTATAATTTAAGTGTAATATTTTGATGTTTTCACAAGTTTGGTTTGCTGTTTTTGTGCGCTTTCCGCTTCTATGTGCAGGTGACGTGCCGGAATGGTCCGCTTCTGGGTGCACTTCTTATAATATCTTAACTTGGAAGTGATTGATGTCTCCCTTTATTGTTTTCTGCTCCAACACCAAGACGAAGTGTACATTGGGGAGCTTATTTGTTGAGGTGTGTTGAAGATATTGTAAAATATAGGTTATTCTTTTTATACCTTTGCATATATTTTACCTTTAGTCTTCAGAAATATAGTATATAAAATTCTATGTGATGGCTTCTAACAGGGACTTACTCGAATTTAAGCTGCTTATTTTGTTACCTTGGTGTTGGGTCCCTCCACTTGGGCGTGTTTACATTTTTTGTTCGAACATTAGAAATTTTGTTTTGTAATAATGGAAACAGCGAGGTTTTGCGGTGCATTTTATATTTGGCGTATTATTCTTAATTTTAAAATTTTTATAGCATTTTGGTGATTTAATTACCTTATTTTGTTGCATTTTTTGTACATGGGTTATTTAAACCTTTTTGCCTTTCTAGTGTGCATTTCTTAGTATACTGTGTTGGTGTGTATTTAGAATTTTTCTTGTATTTTAAGGTATAGTGATTATTACTTGCCAGTGCATTTTATTAGCAGTTTATAATGTCGGACTTAAAGTTATTGATTGCATCATGAAACCATCAGAGCCCGTGGTAACTCTTGCTCATAACAAATGTAGTATCGGATGGAAACGCTAACAGCTCTCAGCAAGCAGTAGAAAGATGAGCTTAGACGAAATACAAGATTGAGCTTCTAAATTAGATAATGATATTCAGATTCGTAAATTTGTTGACCCTCAAGAGTTTGAGGATGGATCTTAGCACAGGTTGAGACGTGTGGAGAGGATTACATGTGTAAGGTACAACAATGTTTAGTGATGTGTTAGAATGTTTGGTTACCCAATAATTCTACTCCATCAGGTAACATTAGGTAGATGAGGCACGTAGTCTTTTGAAACAGCCAGTAGCGCCATTACCTAAATATTCTAGCACTGAGGGAGAAGATTTTTTAAAATTTATAAGAGAGTTTGAGCTTACTACTGCTTCATACAGTTACCCTGATAGGGATTTGTTATTGTTATTGTTACAGCAGGTTTCTGGTAATGCTAAGACACTTCTAAACTCTCTCGAAGTAGATAAGCAGACATACAAGGATGCGAAAGAATTATTAAGTGCTGTCTTTTGTTTCTCCTGAGAATCTTAAATTTGAAACTATCAGGAAGCTGACTGAGCTTAAGTTAGGTTATAAAGGATTGATCCATTTGAATTCATTTCAAAACTAAAATGATTCAGGAATCGTTTAAGTTTTATCTTCGAGTGTAGATGAGGTACTACAGTATTTTGTATGGGAATGGTTTAAACTGCAGTTTTTAAAACTCATTTAGTTCATGTCACTGGTAAGTAATAAGCTCCTCCATTAAGGAAATTGTGGATAATTTTTTCACTGCAAATGAGCGTTATGTGCAGCATAAAACTACATAAAGTGAATAAGTTTAGAAGCCCTCAAAGGGGGAAAGAAACAAATAGTTCTAGTTTTGCTGCTGCAGTCAATACAAAGTCTTGTAATATTTTTGAGAATTGCCCTTTGTGTTCGGATGCTGATAGACATTCTATTTCTCACTGTACAAGATATAAAACTCCTGCAAAGATTGATAAAATCGGTAAACTGAATGGATGTACAAGATGCTAGGGATTAAACCACAAAGCAAACTCTCGTAATGATTGAGAATAACTATTGAAAATATTGCAGGTTTCACTTAAACTATTCTCTAACATCATATTACTTAACTAGTTGTTAGATATAAAGAGGCAGATGAGTAAAATGAGTGTAGTAATAGTTTATGTTTAGTAGTTTTGATTATATTCTAGTTTTGCTATTTTAATCGTTTGATAACTACAATTAAGATTTAAATATAAAACAAATATTGTAAGAAGGTTGCAGGCATCCTTGCGAGTTTAAAGTCCTTCCAAATGAATGTAAAATTAACTATTAAAGGATTCAATGTCTAGTTATATCAAAGTAAACTTGTAGAAGTCCCTCTCCAACTCGGTGAGCATTTGTTTAAAATCCCTGCTTTGGTGGTTCCTAATATTAACGTACATTTGAAGTTGCCTAACCTTGGTAAAATTGTACAAAATTTGAGGATATGGCTATGTTTTAGTAGATTCATTTTTAAGTAAAGAGAGTCGAGATTGGAAATATTTGAATTTATTTTAGGATCCGATGGTTAGATGTATTGTGAGGATGTGGCAGCCAAAATAGCTCTTGTATATTTGTTCTCCTGCATGCATTTGGTTGGTAATTTAGACAGTCGTTAAATGATATATCAGCCTCTGCCAACCTGTGCATCTTCAGACAGTGATATGGGTATTGCCTCAGCACCCCCTGCATCCTATAATTTTGTATCGAGTAATATTGCAGAAAGTCATACTTTTTAATTTCTAGTTTAGTTGAACCTCTTGATAACCTAGATTTGGAAACTAGATTTTCATCGGTTTCAATGCTAATCTAATTTTTGTTTAGATATAGCGTAAACTTATTGGGTCCAAACTTAAGTAAGCTAGTAATGGAATTTTAGAAGAAGAATGTGAAAATACATTTACTATGATAATCAGGTTTATAATGAGGAAAGCACTGAGGTTCATGATACCCTCATTAATTATTCATTGAATATCTCCCAAGATTTAGACGGCAGGATTGTTGTTCCTCTTTTATGGAACAAAAGGGTTTCACATTGCCTATCAAAAAACCAGAGATTGTCTAGGCAGATACTTCACTCTAATTTTGCAAAGCTTAAGAAGAATGGTCACCTTCAGCTTGGCGGATCAAACAATTAAGACAGGTTAGGGATGGTATAATAGCTACAGATGATGTTCAGAAATATTTAAGAACATCCTGATAATTTTTTACCATATGGGTATTTTGCTTCATAGGGAGACCAATGTAAGTGTCGTATTGTATTTCTTAGTAATTTATGGGAGAAAGATGTGAGAAAAAGTTGAGTGTATCTCATAATCAAGCTATGTTTCCAGGACCCACCTCAATCAGAAACTTCTTCTGCTTTTGCATCTCCGATTTGACCTTATTTATTATTATTATATGATTTGAAGAAGGCATTTTAACCAGCTGCTCTTGAGTGATGTGACCAAAGCAAGTTATTGTTTTATTGGTACAAGAACGCTGATAAACGTGATTATTCTCTTTGTTATGCACTGAAATGTTCGTCTTAGTTTTGGACTCAGATGCAGCCCTTTCTGTTAATGATTCTAATTTTTATCATATTTTGGTAATTATGTCAAAGAATGACCCTCCCATGTTGCAGGGTTTGAAGCATCTTGTGTATGGGCTTCTTATATATGGATAATGAGCAACATTACTGATTCCATTGATGAACTCCAGCATTTTATATGGATAATTTACTACATATTTTTTCTCCCCTACAAATTTGAAATCCAACAGCTTTATACTAACCTTGTGGACTTGCAAAGTCAAATTAATCGTAAAGTATGGAACATTTCTAGTGAAGAAGTAAAACTTTTAGGATTAAGTGATCTAACGGATACAATTTACACAAACTTATTCGTATTTAAATGTTGAAGCAAACACTAAACGCTCCATTTGTGCCATTAAGCTTAGTTAGATATTTAACTTTAATATGCCAATTTTGAATCGCAGCCGTCTTTTATGCATAAACTTTAAAGGAGTAGGTCATAAGGCTGATACTAGTTTGTCAACAGATTTTGCAATATGAGTGGAGGAGCATTTGTAAGCAGGCAAATTCTTGCAACAACTATTCAGATCCCTAGATTTGTTGGATCTAGAAAATGTAAATATGAATTCAATTGCATTCACTGATGCTGGTCATCACTTTGATATTGTTGTTAGATATGTATGAAACTGGCAAATTAAGTTTGGTAAATCAAGTAAAACCGAATGGTTAATTTGCAGTTGAAGAATAAATCTATACCTTTCTTTGGAATTAAATGCCATAACTTTGGGTGTTGAAACTTTGATGGAAATTTACTGAGATTTGTCTGTCCTTCTTGTATTAAACCCATGGCTATAGTTAATCTTAGTCTTTGTGTTAGATTCACTATGTTGCATTCATTGCTTACACTTGGCTGTGGCTAAATTAGACAAACTGCAAAAATTTATCCACCTTTTGTTGTCAATAGATTACAGTCTATCTTAGAAGTTAGTGAGTACTTGCCTGTTACATTTAAGTTTATTCCAGGTATTGATAATCCTGCAGATTGTGTCACAAGGTGTTTATCGATAAGCAACTTTTGAAATTAATTTTTTGTAGGCCCAAATCTTGATTTACTTGGTATGAAATTGGGCAGATCTTAGCGGTTATTGTTCCAACCATTAGTTGAGCATAGCAGTAATAATAAGAAGAACTACTAAACCTAGTCTAGTTTCTCCCTTTCTTTCTTGACTTAGCTTTGTCAGCTAATTTAGAAATTTCTGATTTTGTTGAATCCATGTAACTTTTCTAGTCAAAAACTGCTCCTTGCAACGAGAGTTCTTTATTATTTCTAACCAGGAAAATTAAAGCTGGGCATATTCATTAATAAAAACCTAATTTTATTGGTAGAGGCCAGCATACAAATTATTAGAGAGGATCAAAGAAGACATTTTTCTGATGTTATTCGTATTTCAAGTTGAGGTAAACTTAGATGATATTCCAACATGGTATCACAAGTTCAATGTTTTTATGGATCAACAAGGGGTCCTGAGTTATGAGTAGTTTAAAATGCAACGAACCTTCCAATCATGATTTCCTATTTTGTTGTCAAAGAATAGTGCCCTTTAACAAACATCATAGTTAATAAAGATATTCATATTCAGCTTGCTCATTCTGGTTGTTATGCAGTCCTTTCTGAACTTAGAAAAATTTTTACATTCCATGCCATTTTTCTGCTTCAAAGAAGTGTTTAAAACAATGTGTTCATTGCAACTGACTAGAATGCTATAAACTATTAAGTTAAATCAAAGTCAATATCGTGGAATTACGTTAACCTCCTACACTCCTTTGCTAATACTTATTGATCACCCTATCCATTTTGTTGGCGAAAATCAGCAAAGGAGAAAGTATGGGCTTCTTTGTGCTACCTGTACATGGTCACGAGCTATCAACCTTAAAATTTGCCGCGATCTTTCTATGAAAGAATTTTGCGCGCATTTCAGATGGAAATGTTTTGAATCTGAGTAAATACAATTATGTATAAGTGATTTAGGTTCTCACTTCATTGCTGGATTTAATTTATAACTGATTTTTCATAAGATCCAGAAGTTCAAGCTTATTTTGAAAACAATAATGTAAACCTCTATCTTTTCAGCAATACTTTTTAAAGGTTGTAAAAGGAGTTAGGGTCATTGCTGAGGTATGGGCCAAATTGGTTAAGAGGACTTCTTTTGGATCTATTAAGAATAATGTTTTATTTATATTTTGATTTTGAATTTTCGTTGCTAATATCATTCATTTAGCTAATAGGAGACCCATTGCGCTTAAGGAATCTTTAAGAGATATTTCTGACTAACTGCCTGAACCCATAACTCCTGAGCATCTTATTAGGAGCAGGATTAATCCCTCCTTAAATTTAATTCTGATTTGCATTGCATACCAATTCGAGGATCCTGACTATGTACTGAAATCTTCCCACTTCTATACAGGATCAGTATGCTAAATTAAGGAAAATCTGTTCAGAGTTATTTGGAAATTCTATCATGGTGAGTTTTAGGAACGCTAATTTCTCAGGCAGTTGATAGAAAGGGTCGTTATTCCAGTCACTAACACTGACTTGCAAGTGAATGATATTGTTTCATAAGGAAGTGCATAATAAACCTAATGATTTACCTTCTGGCTGGCTATGGTAAAGCAACAACTAAAATGATAACGTGAAGTAACTGGAGCCAGAGTATTGAAGGGTAAATCAAGGAGGTTGTAAAAGACATGCCCCTACTCTTATTCCTGACGAAGGTTGACCCTGAGTTCTCTGATAGGTTAGTTGACATAAAACAGGATGTTAACAATATTAGACCTCGATCAAAAAGAAAGGCTGCTTTAATGAGTAAAAGAAAAACCCAGAATTTGTTTATGAATGATCTAGTTTAGTGGCTCGTGGTTTCCTGCCTCTAAATATTTCTTTTGTTAATTTTTTTTAATTCTTCAAAAATTAGTTTCTTTTACGCAATTTATAATTTCTTTCTGTTAAAAATTCTGCATCCTCTTGATGGAGTGTATAAAATATTAGTACATGTATTTCTTTTACTACTTTTAATTTTAAATTGTTCTATAAAATAATATAAGCAATATAAATTTCATTTTTTCTAGATAGTGGTTTCTAGCACTTCATTAAAGGAGCTGTTCTGTGTCATGAAAACGCCTTTTCTTAATAAACTTGAAAATGTACAAAAAGCATTTACAGTAGCATTATTAGAGAACAGTTGCAAGAAGAACTTGTTTTATTTTTATTATTGTGTGAACAATAACAAATAGGGAGCCAAAATACACCACTGCCATCCCCACAGTGCATGCTGTGGGGTTGCCAAGTACATTACGACACAGTTGCGTCATGTGGGGTGACATGGCAACTTTTGACAGTCGTTATGGCTCGATCACATAGGTGCTGTGCAGCCTTGCACACATGCCATCACTTGGCAGACATCACCAAACTCGAGCGGTTACGAATCATGCTGATGATGCCGATTTGGTCGTACCTGGAGCATAACCGCATCGTAATGAGTGCAAATTACGACTGTCACAGTCTTGAATTGCCAGTATGTGATGCTGGCATTAAGCTCCATTAAACTCCATTTCTACTCTCCTCCACAGGGCCTTTACACACTCATTGACTTGGATGACCTTCCATGAAGAGATTGTAACCCTGGCTAACTACTTCTGTTTCCCTCAAAAGCTCTTTTTTAGAACTTTTAACAAATTCTTAAATAAGAAAAATGGAAAACCCATGGCCATTGACCTACATGAAGATAATTTTAGGAAAAAATGTGTAAACTTATTTCAGAGATAACTTCCTACCTTGAATCTAAAATTAATCCTGAAAAATCCTTGCACCATCGGGTCCTTATTCAAGCTCAAGGACAAAGTTGGTCCGTTGCTTACATCCAACGTTGTTTACAAGTATATTTGCCCCAGGTGTAACCAGGGGACTTATGTTGGATGTACTAAAGGACTGTTGAGGGTACGCATAGACGCCCATAGAGGAGTTAGCTTCAGAACTGGAAGCAGATTGTCCAACCCAGAACAATCTAACATAAGGAACCATTCCAAATTATACAAAACATCCATAGACAACAAAGATTTTCGAATAATAGGTCAAACACAGAAAGACAGCGATATAACAACTTTAGAGTCCATAATGATAAAATCAGCTGTTCCATCATTAAACACCCAAACATCACCTACTCAACTGTTTATTGTTTGATGGCCCAATTTACCTTATTGTTACCTTGTTTTTTCTTTGTTTTTTTTTTCTATTTTGTTTTCTTTTGTGTTTTTTTCTCTCCTTGTTTCAATAGCTTCATTTTAGCTCCCGTCTTGGTAGGTCCTTCTTTTAGTGTCATAGTGCCTCTGATATTTTTAAATAAATTAGCATTTTAAATGAAATAATACTGTAGTGTTTTTAATTAGTTGTTATAATAAATGTTTTTACGAATAATTGTTGAAAGTCAACTCACTGTATTTCAGCCTGGAAGATGCAACAATGTAGTTGTGAAACGTCAGCATTGCAATAAACTTTCAACTGTATCGAGTGCCTTATTAGACGCCTATGAGTATGATTTCGAGAGCTGCAGCCTGGTGGTTGAACACACACACACACACACATATATATATATATATATATATATATATATATATATATATATATATATATATATATATATATATATATATATATATATCTTCTTCTTCTTCTTTTAACGTGCTTTTTTCCCATTTTTGTATGGGGTAAGCACGATGCCTTCTTTGAAGGACTTTTGTTTTGGCTTTGAGGTAGACTTGTGGTCTCGATCGGCTGCCCTGCCTGACATCGCTTAGACCCCGGTAGCGTATGTTTCATGTATCATACCCGACCCAACGCCCTTCTTCCCAGCAGCGAGAAGTTATTGCGCGGGTATGGCGAGCGTTCGAGACGTGTGAGATGTTTGTTATGTTTATATATATATATATATATATATATATATATATATATATATATATATATATATATATGTGTGTGTGTGTGTGTGTGTGTGTGTGTATGTATATATAACATGAAACTACAAATGTCATTTAATATCAACCTCAGAATAACATACACTGAAGGGGAATTTATGTGTAATAAATTTCCCTTCGCTAAATAAAAATATGTCACAGTGTAAGGACCACGTGTGTGGTCCGCCAGAGACCAAGCAAAATGCTCCGTTCTCTTCCACGAGTCAGCTGACGCATGGAACAATGGCTCGCAGGGAAACAACTTCTCCCATACGACTTTTATACACATTTCTCTGTAACCATTATTGTCACAGTTCATTTATGATCACCACTACTTGCATTGCTATGCAAGCGCTCCGATTATGTACTCATAATGTTCAACTGAATATTCTGTATCAAACTTTATGTATGTTTCTGTCTGCGAAGACGTCAGACGTCTCTTCGATGTTGCATCAATCATGTCATTCATTACATTCTTTAATGTATCGAGTTTCTCATGAAAATGTTCACCTGTATTTTTCTGGCCTCTCCACCGATATGTATTTCATCATTGTAATGCAAATTATTCTCATCTATATGTCATCTAACAAACACAGATGCCAGAAACCTAGTGCCGGTTTTGATGTGTCAGAGAGTAGTAACTACGTTGCGGCTCGCACCAACTGATAACTTCTGTGAAGATTCTGTACTGTACATCAATCAGTAAGGAACCAGTAATAAACTAGACAACACCCAGCCAGCATGTCACTCAGTACCTTCCTTATATTGGTGACCCCGGAGTGACCCGAAGAGGCCGACAACGAGATATCTGACCCACGGGGATGACCTACTCCGCCAACAAAGCCCTCGTTGCCTCCTCCACACAACCTGCCACCGTCCTCGGGCCATGAGAAATGTCCAACTCAAGGAGATGACCCACCCCGTAAACGAAGCCCTGGCCGCCTCCCCCACACAGCCTGCCGTCGTCCCTGAGTCCCTACTGGACGGCACCCGCGAACCGACTACCGATGGATCTGCTGACATCATCCTTCAGTCTGCTGCCACCCTCGAGCTCCCGCCAGATGGCATCCTCGAGCTGGTTACCGAAGGATCAGCCGACATCATCCTTCAGCCTGCTGCCGTCCTTGAGCTCCTGCTGGGCGGCATCCTCGAGCTGGCTGCCGAAGGATCAGCCGATGTCATCCTTCAGCCTGCTTCCTGGCCGATGCACTAACCCATCGCACCCATTACTCACCACCAATAACAAGGCGGGAGAAAGTCAGAAAGTACGGACAACCCAGCTATGATGTTGTCAGAAAGACGATTTTCAGCTGTTGGGTCTTGCTTGTGAGGGAAGTATCTGTAAGGACCACGTGTGTGGTCCACCAGAGACCAAACAAAGTGCTCCGCTCTCTTCCATGAGTCAGTTGACGAGTGGAATAATGGCTCATATGAAAACAACTTCTTCCATATGACTTTTATACATATTTCCCTGTAACCATTATTGTCACAGTTCATTTATGATCACCACTACTTGCACTGCTATGCAAGCGCTCCGATTATGTACTTGTAATGTTCACCTGAATCTTCTGTATCAAATTGTATGTATGTTTCTATCTGTGAAGAGTCAGACGTCTCTTCGATGTCGCATCAATCACGTCATTTATTACATTCTTTAATGTATCGAGTTTCTCATCATTGTAATGCAAATTATTCTCATTTATATGTCATCTAACAAACACAGATTCCCGAAACCTAATCCCGGTTTTGGTCTGTCAGAGTGTAGTAACTATGTTGCGGCTCACACCAGCTGATAACTTCTGTGAAGATTCTGTACTTCAATCAATAAGGAACCTGTAATAAACTAGACAACACCAGCATGTCACTCAGTACCTTCCTTATGTTGGTGACCCTGGAGTGGCTTGAAGAGGCCGACGACGAGATATCCGACCCACAGGGATGACCTACCCTGCCAACAAAGCCCTCGTTGCCTCCTCCACACAACCTGCCGCCGTCCTCGGGCCGACGAGAGATGTCCGACCCAAGGAGATGACCCACTCCATAAATGAAGCCCTGGCCGCCTCCCCCACACAGCCTGCCGCTGCCCCTGAGTCCCTACTGGACGGCACCCTCGAGCCGACTACCGATGGATCAGCTGACTCCCGCCAGACGGCATCCTCGAGCTGGTTATTGAAGGATCAGCCAACATCATCCTTCAGCCTGCTGCCATCCTCGAGCTCCTGCTGGATGGCATCCTCAAGCTGGCTACCGAAGTATCAGCTGACATCATCCTTCAGCCTGCTTCCTGGCTGATGCACCAACCCATCGCACCCATTACTCACCGCCAATACCAAGGTGGGAGAAAGTCAGAAAGTACGGACGACCCAGCTATGACGTTGTCAGCAAGACGATTTTCGGCTGTTGGGTCTTGCTTGGGGGGAGTATCTGTAAGGACCACGTGTGTGGTCCACCAGAGACCAAACAAAGTGCTCTGTTCTCTTCTGCGAGTCAGCTGACGAGTGGAACAATGGCTCGCAGGGAAACAACTTCTCCCATACGACTTTTATACATATTTCTCTGTAACCATTATTGTCACAGTTCATTTATGATCACCACTACTTGCATTGCTATGCAAGCGCTCTGATTATGTACTCGTAATGTTCAACTGAATCTTCTGTATCAAATTTTATGTATGTTTCTGTCTGTGAAGACGTCAGATGTCTTTTCGATGTTGCATCAATCATGTCATTTATTACATTCTTTAATGTATTGAGTTTCTCATGTAAATGTTCACATGTAGAATCTTTCTGGCCTCTCCACCGATGTGTATTTCTTCATTGTAATGCAAATTATTCTCATTTATATGTCATCTAACAAACACAGATGCCAGAAACCTAGTCCCGGTTTTGATCTGTCAGAGAGTAGTAATTACATTGCGGCTCGCACCAGCCGATAACTTCTGTGAAGATTCTGTACTGTACATCAATCAGTAAGGAACCAGTAATAAACTAGACAACACCCAGCCAGCATGTCACTCTGTACCTTCCTTATATTGGTGACCCTGGAGTGACCCGAAGAGGCTGACGACGAGATATCCGACCCACAGGGATGACCTACCCCGCCAGCAAAGCCCTCGTTGCCTCCTCCACACAGCCTGCCGCCGTCCCCGCCTGACAAGAGATGTTCAACCCAAGAAGATGACCCACCCCATAAATGAAGCCTTGGCCGCCTCCCCCACACAGCCTGCCGCCGTCCCTGAGTCCTACTGGACAGCACCCTTGAGCCGACTACCAATGGATCAGCTGACGTCATCGTTCAGACTGCTGCTGTCCTCGAGCTGGTTACCGAAGGATCAGCCGACGTCATCCTTCAGCCTGCTGCTGTCCTCGAGCTCCTGCTGGACAGCATCCTCGAGCTGGCTACCGAAGGATCAGCCGGTGTCATCCTTCAGCCTGCTTCCTGGCCGATGCACCAACCCGTCACACCCATTACTCACTGCCAATAACAAGGCGGGAGAAAGTCAGAAAGTACAGACGACCCAGTTATGACGTTGTCAACAAGACAATTTTCAGCTGTTGGGCCTTGCTTGTGGGGGGAGTATCTGTAAGGACCACGTGTGTGGTCCACCAGAGACCAAACAAAGCTCTCCGTACTCTTCCACGAGTCAGCTGACGAGTGGAACAATGGCTCGCAGGAAAACAACTTCTCCCATATGACTTTTATACACATTTCTCTGTAACCATTATTGTCACAGTTCATTTATGATCACCACTACTTGCATTGCTATGCAAGCGCTCTGATTATGTACTCGTAATGTTCAACTAAATCTTCTGTATCAAATTGTATGTATGTTTCTGTCTGTGAAGATGCCAGACGTCTCTTTGATGTCACATCAATCACGTCATTCATTACATTCTTTAATGTATCAAGTTTCTCATGTAAATGTTCACATATACAATTCTTCTGGCCTTTCCACCGATATGTATTTCATCATTGTACGTTTATTATGTCTCTCTAAATTGCCATTTGTTTGTCTGTCAACAAACACAGATGCCCAAAACCTAATCCTGGCTTTGATCTGTCAGAGAGTAGTAACTACGTTGCAGCTTGCACCAGCTGATAATTTCTGTGAAGATTCTGTACATCAATCAGCAAGGAACCAGTAATAAACTAGACAACACCCAGCCAGCATGTCACTCAGTACCTTCCTTATAACAGTGTATGTGACAAATTCATATACATATGGTGTGTGTGTATATATATATATATATATATATATATATATATATATATATATATATATATATATATATATATATATATCATCTTGAATTTTGGTTTGTGATTTTGGAACAAAAAAATATATGAAGAAATATCTCCAGTTTTTGTACAGACTCATGAACTCATATCAGTAAGATAGAGGGAATAATTGTGGGTAATTTCCAAGCCTTTGGAGCCAAATCCTGAGAGGCCCCAGCGCCGGAGATCACATCTTCGTCCTTCTCCACTTCAGATGCTCTGGAGAGCTTGACTCAGTTAGGGGAAAGATTCGGAAGAAATTTTGTTTGTAAATTGTTAATTATTTCGCCCAGATACCCCAAAACGCACTTGTTTAGTGGAAAAATAAAATAGAGAATGACAGCATACGACGAAGAATTCAACAAAGGAGACAGACATGAAAAAATAAAGAGATTTTGAGGGATTTCTTCTCCCTCTCTGGAGACTTCCTTCTTCATTCGAAGAACTGAAGACCAAGAAGACTCGAATTGGCTCCGTGGAGACTTGGATCCCAAGTGAAACTCAGTGGCAGTTTCAGAATCTAAGCATACCTCCTGCTGCTATATTTGATACAGTTACCAAAATGATTGAAGCAATTATTGCATTACAAGGTATTGTGCATATTGAAAGCTTTGGATATGTTAACCAGTGCTGAGTTGCACATTCATTGTATGAATGTATTGAAGGCTCAGCGCCGGTTGGAACCAATGACTATAATTGCACCTGGCCGCAGGAACGGAAATGTTTCCCACGGAAATATTCTTAATAATATGGCACTGTTCTTCGGAGCAGCGATTATTCTTTTATTACTCAGATGGATGATCTTCTCTTACTTGAAGAGATGATCAACTTCTTGGTGGAATTCTAACCGGATGGACGACGGCGCACTCTTGGAGGAGGAGAGGGAGGAAGGAGTGGATGACAAGGAAGACCCAGAGGGGGAGGAGGAGGAGATAATGCTATGTCCCTTGATGAAGACTCTTCTAATAGACAACCTCTGTCAAAGCAGGCTATTCTTGCAGATGTCTTCCTTCTGATAATTCTCTTGGAATAATCTAGGACACCGGCTCTGCAGAAAGAAGGAACTTAGTTCCTTCAAGTATGCTATGTCCCTTGATAAAGACTCTTCTAATAGGAGATCTCTGTCAAAGTGGGCAAATAGTCAGATATCTAGATCTTTTCTTGCAGATGTCTTCCTTCTGGTAATTCTGTTGGAATAATCTAGAACACTGGCTCTGCAGAAAGAAGGAACTCAGCTCCTTCAAGTATGCTATGTTCCTTGATGAAGACTCTTCTAATAGAAGATCTCTGTCAAAGCGGGCAAATAGTCGGATATCTAGATATATTCTTGCAGATGTCTTCCTTCTGGTAATACTGCCAGAATAATCTAGAACACCGGCTCTGCAGAAAGAAGGAACTCAGCTGCTTCAAGTTTGCTATGTCCCTTGATGAAGACTTCCAATAGAAGATCTCTGCCAAAGCGGGCCAATGGTTGGATATCTAGATCTATTCTTGCAGATGTCTTCCTTCTGGTAATTCTCTTGGAATAATCTAGAACACCAGCTCTGCAGAAAGAAAGCACACAATTCCCTCCAGTATGCTATGTCCCTTGATGAAGACTCTTCTAATAGAAGATTTCTGTCAAAGTGGGCAAATGGTCGGATATCTAGATCTATTCTTGCAGATGTCTTCCTTCTGGTAACTCAGTTGGAATAATCTAGAAAACCAGCTCTGCAGAAAGAAGGAACTCAGTTCTTCCAAGTATGGTATGTCGCTTGATGAAGACTCTTCTTACAGAAGATCACTGTCAAAGTGTGCAGATAGTCAGATATGTAGATCTATTTTTGCAGATGTCTTCCTTCTGGTAATTCTGTTGGAATAATTCTGGAAGAGGATTTCTCACCCCAGGTGTGTCTCAAAGAGAGCCTCTTCCTTTGGGGATGGTTCCCAGGGCTTCCCCGAGTTAGGCAGCCCCAGGGAAGGGCCTCCCAAATTATGACAAGAGGAAAATGAATCATTCATCCCACATATTAAACAAATATATATTACAAGTATATTACGTATAAACACAAAGGTTAAAATAAGTTTATAAACTGGGCAGATCAGCCGAGGTTATGTTCCAAATATGTGTACAGCATCAAGAGAAATTTATGTATACATATACATATTTATATTATATATATATAGAAAATATTAATTTCCTTGGCAGGCTTTGTGAGTGTGTGGCTGCCTTTGTGTGTCTAGAGACTCCACCAGCTGGCAAACCCACAGCCTACTTTCACTAAACTGTATCAGACCCCACTCCATAAAAGGAGAAAGGGCAGAGCTGAAAAATTTTTTGCTAATTATCATCTTTACTTATTGTACTAGGTAGTGTACCATTGTCTAAACAGATAAAGACAGTAAAAGATTCAATCACTCTTGATATCCAGTCTCTGTGATACATTTTCCCATCTTTAGTTCCCACATGAGCACCAACAGTTTTAATTCACTAATCAATCCTTTATTTTTCTAGTCTTTTAAACCTTGGATTTCCCCTACTTACTCTCTTCTCTGACAGTGAAGCGTGTACATTATTCGGATGTAATGAAAATGGGTAATCATTATGTCGGCTATCTCTTTAGCTTTCATTCCATCTGTTGTCTTTCATTCTTAGACTCCATTCGTTTAATATTTTCTTCTGTGTCATATCTCCCATGACATTGGTGATTAAGGACTTCCAATATTTCCTATTCCTTACCACCCGCACTAGTTCTGTGGCTGTACTCTTTCCTTCAGTAACTACTTATTCCATCCGTATATTTTACCCTGTCTCCGTTCACCATCATTCCCTCGATTTTCCCCGCATTCGCCAAACCCTTCTTTCTTAATACAGTTTTTGCTAATGAATCTTGTGCCTTGGTGAAATCAGACTTACAATGAAAAATTTCAAAAGGAACTAGATAATTTAGTTTATCCACCAGTGCACAGAATCAACCTTTAATGAGAGGAAATTTTAACACAATTAGGTTAAGAAATTAGGAAATTTTTACCACTACCTCAATTTAAAAGGGCATATCCTACTTATACTTATAGAATCAATCTAGACTGTTGTAGATAGTCAGTATGGATAATGAGAAATTTTTCAAAAAGATAGAACACCATGCACACCTTTCGGTGGCATGAGGGTAAATGAGTAAAAGTGAGGCTTTGGTGTTCAGCAGCCAGGGAGCGGATAGGTCCCAGTTTCAAATGCTTAGGATCTACTTAAAGCCAGGAGATAGTGTGAAGCTCTGTTTGAGAGCAGGATAAAAGCAGTTTGGTGGACTTGGACGGAGGTGGCAGGGGTAATGTGTGACATAAGAATGCCAATAAACTGAAATTAAAGATCTACTGTACCGTAATCTTTCCAAGCATGTATAATTCAGATACAATTAGGAGCATCAGAGTGGTAAAGATTACTGATACAAGGGAAGATTGAGATGGTATGGGCATGTGGTAAGGATGAGGGAAGGCGAGGGAGTGAAGAGGGCTTTTGTGAAACCAGTTATGGGTAGATCATCAAGAGGTTGGCAAGGGATTGGATATGAAGTGAAGGACTTGGAGAAAGGTTTAGCAAATGAAGATGTTTTTAATAGAAACAGTTGAAGAAGCATCAGAGCAATTAACTCCTTAAGGATAGCTGTGGGGATGAAGACTTGCAGCAGGTCTTTCCACTTATCTGTCTACTCCCCTGAAGCTCAAAATGGGCTGTAACCCAGCAATGTTTTTTTTAAGGATAAATTATGCAGAAATGCCACTCCTGAGCCTTGCAAACTATCAGATGCACTGAATTACGATTATCATTGAGTCTTATTACATTCTTAGTGAAATAAAAATCCTTGTTTTGAGTGCCCTGCTAGATTCAGAGTTGTTTAATGTATCCACTGATGTGCAGTCTGGTAGTTTTACCACATATACTTCTTTTCCCAACACAACTGCATGGTCAGCTTCACTACATTTTCTGATTTCGAGTCGTCAGGGATTATGCTTTACATCATGTAAAAAACAGCCTGATCTCCTCTTCGACTTTAGTTTTTCATTGATATTCCTTGAGCAACACATGATTTCTGGTTATGATCCATGATGGAACAAAAGGAGGTCACACTTCATTATTTTTTTGTTATTCAAAATCATGCTGTTCTGATAATCAATTAACCACCTTTTACTTTGCTGGAGCCTACTCAGAATGGAAAGAAATCCATCCACATACTTTGCAAGACTAAAAAACAGTTAGAAAATTCACAAAAGGAATCCAATAACCACCAAAACACTAAGATACAGAGCCTAGGAATAAAAGTCAGTTACTGTAAGGAATGATTATTGCAGACAGCATTTTCAACCTACTCAATACATCACGTTTTATTTTTACAATATTTAAATTAGCATTTTCTAAGGGATACAATAAAAACCAATTATTCTGATCTCATCTTTTATTTTAATTTTTTTTTTGAGTATTTCAAACTACACGTTGCATATATATCAGTTCAGCACTGACTATACTGTACTGTCTATTCCCTACCATGTTCCTCCTATACTAAATATAATCACGACACTTTGAAGTTAATCCCTACCGCTTCATATATCTCATACAAGACTACATCATCCAGATATATAACAAAGTACACAAACTAGAGACTCTCTAAAAATAGCACAGAATTTCCTAGTGAATAATTTCAGCATCTAAAGTCATCTGTTACCATGTACAAAATGATTACTATTTTTTTTAGGTCAAAATTCACAAGATAACCATTTTCCCCAATAACAGCAATAAAAAAATCATAATATTGCTTTGCTTAATTTAAAATACATTTGCATAATGGGTGGGCCCTTGGGCACATGTGCTGGGGGCCCTTCTGGTGTGAGAAGCTTGGGACCTTGTGTCGTAGTTGGTTGAAAATACTTTTTATTCACACGAGTTTTCTGTATCATTTATAATAAAGTGTAGTCATTAACCAACTTCAAGAACATGACACTTTAGGTCCCAGCCTACAACTCACAACCACAGCCAAGGCTTTGCCTCACCAAGTGAGTGTTTCCATGGCACGCACATGCGAGTACATTAGTTGAGAAAACAAATGCCTATCACAGGAGACAACTCTCCAACCTCGACAGTTTGTGCCAAATGCTCCAATGTGCAAGGTTAACTTGTGCATAGCAAAGAGTTTAATCTCTTTTAAGAGTCTCAAAGACTAAATAATTTTTGCACTTTACTTTTTGTCTATAAGTAAAGGAATGTATAATACTTGGCTATGTATAACCTTAACAGAATTTAGTGTAAGCCATTATGAAAATAATGTGTATACCATTCATGCATTCACACAGACAACTGTCTAAATGATCATGAGACAATTTAGACAAAGGATAACTGTGGAATTACTGTTCTTATAAATTACAAGAAATAAAAGCAAAAACTGAATATATATGCATAAATTTCAAGTTATGAAAGATGGAGGGCAGGAGACAGAAAGAGTTACAAGTAATTCCACAGCAGTTGTCTAATCACTGACTGTAATCTGGCATCACCTGCTTATCATACAAAAGGCTGAGGAGAGGGTCTGCAAAATAAAAATAATATAATATACAGATGGAGCTCAAGGGGTGGGGATGTGCTAGAGGGGGAGAGGAACCTGTTTAGGCGAGGAACTTGGGTTGCGACATGGCTGCACCAGTCCTTGCTGGGACTGGGCTCTGGTAGGAATGGTTTGGTCTCATCTTCTACATACACAGCAGAGCAAATATTCTCACTGTACTGCATGCAGATTCAGAGTGCTCACAGCACTGCAGTGTACACTTGCTCCCATCACAAAGAACAAATCTTCAACACCAGCTTACAAGAGACTGTTTAGGATTCTGAGCAGTGTATCTGCAGGCAGGAGTGACTGATGGGGCATTAACACGGGTCAGGAGGTAGAAGGGTGGGTTTGGGACGGAGGCTACGCTCCCCGCCGTCAGACTAGCATATCAACACTATCACGACTTCTCAGCAGCTCTTGGCTACCTAGGCCTTCCTAGAGCATCTCGCACATTCACTAGAAATTATATGATTTAACAGTTCCCTATCACACTTTGACCACAAATTCTTTTTAACTGATAAAACCTAAGGGGAAAAAAATATTGATTGTCTTAGTAACTGCTACAACCTCTACTACATCTTCATGATGTGGGTGGGTGTAGCCAATTCCAAGCAAAGTACTGTACACTGCATACAACTACTACTGCTTGATATAAAATGTTTCTATAAAAAAAATGTTAGTATAAATATTTAGTACCCAAATAAACTAGACTAACTATCACTTGTGCGTGAGTCAAAGGAGGCCTCAACATAGGACCCACAAAACCGGGGAGCGAACCCTCTACCCTGAGGCATTATCAGGACTACACTGTAAGCTTGGGGACAGATATCTTGAGTGCACCTGTTTGCCAAATCTAAATAAAATAAAAATACAAACCATTAAAATACTTTTTAAAGGAGCACCAAGACATCCCATGTAGACAGGCAGTGCTGGGATTGGAGGCCAATCATGGAACTAATTCAAAAAACAAATCGCTACAAGATCCATCTTAATGAATTACAGAATTTAAAAATTGGTCTTACAGAAATCTTGAATAAAAAACACTTAACAAAAAATTCTTGAAATTAGATTATACATTCTTTCCCTAATGATTGGTCCCCAGGCACATCAAATTTCCAAATATCACACCTCAAGGTCTTTTAACAAACCTTAACATGGCACAAATTGTAGACACAGCATGACATTGCAATAAGTGAAACAGCAACAACCCTGTCATGTAAAATTATTTACTTTTTCAAGATGCAATATCTATTCTTGCAAGTTTTGAACACTAATATTATTGAATATCATGCAGTAATCTCCAGACAACCAAACCAGCACCGACTGTCTAAAAGCTGCGAGGTGGCATGGGGGGGCTTTACATATGGCAGAGGAGATCTGATAATGAGAGTTATGATGGATGGCAGAAGCTGCTGGCCAAGCAAAGCCCTTTCAAAATTCCATCCAAAAGTTCCATTATTGTTTTATGACAAAACACATTACCTTCCTAAGTAAGACAATGAAATAATACTGCATACATATAATTAAAATATATATATAGAATAAATAAAATCCTTCATTATAAGTACAACAGTGTCTAAGCATGCACTGACACTTTTAATGTTTAAATTTGATATCAATCATATGTCGATATAGTTATTTGTTCTTACTATAAATGAATGGAGTTGCATAAAGTAGAGTCAACCTAAAGTACAAAAATCACTTAAGAAACCACGATTGTCACTCACACATTCTCAAGGAAACAATAACGAAGAGCTCTTGGTTGCATCACACTGAAGAACAACTGTTAAGAGAATCATACTTGGAAATACAATATGGCATTGCTCCTCCAGCAGCTTCCCCTGTGTTTCCTGAGCTGCCTAATGAGTCACGGGCTACAGGGAATGTCTTTTAATTAATCTATCACCTGTGAGGTAGTAACTACAAAATCGGGAAGCAAAAAGACTGCTGGTTAAATTCCACCTATTGCATAGGACAAATATACAAACTTCTAAAAATAAAAAAAGGAAATACCTCTATAAAGGATTACAAAAAAAGCACTTGTAAAAATAAAGAGGAACTTAATATCTACCCTGATATAGTACACTGGAATATCATACCTTCATTTATCACTTGTATGCACCACCAAAAACTTTGTGGACTTCTTCATTTATATTTTAACAGTTGTGCAATCATCAAGTTTCTTCATCTAAGAAGAACACCTTAGAAAGCTACATGCAGTGAAGGCAATGCAGTGAAACATCCTCAATCAAGAAAAAGAGAGAGAGAGAGCTGTTTCATGGCAAAAATACTGCTGAACACATGTCAATATATCTTATTGAATGGTATATTAAAAGTAGGCTAGCCAGTGCATACAAGGTCAATCCGATTGCAAAGTGAGCAGTTTCTCTCTCTCTGGTTTAGTGCACTGAACTGCTTCTTTTTAAACTAGTGAATGCAGAAATTTCATCTATTCACTGGCAATGAAAATCTGGCTAAAAACAACACAGCTTGTAAGGAAAACAAACAACCTCGATAATAGGAAGCTATAATCATTCAAGTGTCAATACCTGAAAAACCTTTCATATTCAGGGCCAAAGTTCATTTAAAAAAAGATACACATAAAACCTTTTACTTCTTAACTGTTATTCTTTATTATAGTGCTTGTGAAACTGAAGCATTTAACCAGATCACTGTTTACTAAAATATCCAAGTTTTCACAAATAACTTCCAAATACTGTACAGATTTCATGAGATGGCATTTTTCCAGGTAATTTATCAACTTAAAGAGCATGTCTTTCACATTGTAACCCTACTGCAAACATTTCTGAACTTTTTTTCTGCATACATACAAAAGCACTGCATGATGAAAAAAAAGGCAATGGAGAGTAAAAAAAAAAAACCCTAAAGCAAATAGTTTTAAGCTTGTAAAGTAAACATTAATTTTCCCATTGATATTTATAAAAAGCTCTGAATATGAAAAGTATCTTCAAATATATATTTTGAAGGCTTTGCTTTCATGGCTGCTATTACCCTTACTGGTCCAGGTTTCAATTATTAACCACAAACCTACAAGAATATTTCATGTTAACCATAGGCATAAAGGCCAAGACTCACAGCCATTTCAGTAGAAGGAAGACACTATAAAGTATGTAATAAAAATTTCTCTATCATACTGTATATTAATACCTTTTATATATAAATATAAATTTAAGTGCTTCATCTAATGAGTGTTAAGATGATAATTCCAATGTCATAATTTTAATATATTTTTATTTAAGAATGAACTCTTCAGTAGACGGGCACAACTATTATCAATAGTAACAATCATGTGACTGGATACAAAATTAAAGAAAATCTACTGGCATATCATTGGGGAGCCTTGGCCTTCATGCAACACAGAGTTCCTCAAGTAGGCGTTTTTCTACGTGAGGTATAAGATCATCAGTTGGCAAATTAACACTCAACAGTATCTGCTGCTTGCATCGTCTCTGAAGTCTCTGTGCAAGCTGAGATGCTTCATGACTCTGTGCACCTAATGGTCCTAGAAGTGTTGATGCTGCAAGTGGTCCAACGCGAGAACCCAGGGCTGCTACAAGACCTGCTAAATTGCCTTGCTCAGTCCCTACCCAGATGTAAACACTTCCAGTTAGGTTCAAAAGCTGGTAATAGATGGTAAAATCTCCGTTGTTACTAACAAATTCTTGTAAGCTGAGATTTGAAGCAACATCTGTGTTATCCATGGTTGAAACAAAATAACTGCTCTTCTTTTCTACACTGTCAAAGAATAACAACCACTGCACTCTCCAGTGAAGAAAATCACTCACAAGGTTCAATAAAGTTTACTATGTTTCTAAAGCTAATCTCAGTACGTATGTGTGTGCAGCGTAGAATTGTCCTCCTCCTCCTACAAACTTGCTGGAAGAATAAACAGATTCTCCACAAGCATCATTTCATCACAGCCAGGCCAATTCACAATAATATTCAGTCCCACCTAATTTACTCACACTTGGGAGTTTCTTTCAATATGAAAATTCAATTGCATGCATAATACTTTGCGTGGCTTTCAAAGGCAATTGTACTTTTATCTTTTTTTTAGTATACTGAACAACACAGACGTTCTACAGAAGCTAACTCACTCTAAGATTTGCACATTACAAACTACACTCATATAGGCAAAGTATAGGTCTCTTGGTTGTGTTTACTTGTGTTTTATAAAGTGCAGCTTGAATGGTATTTGGGAAGTAATGACTGGAGATAGGAACTTTAGCTACTTTGGGTTTGTTGTGTCTCAAATTTCACATTCGGTTTCCTTGGTTACCTCTGAAATGAAAAATTAATATAACATTAGAATGGAATGAATCATCACTAACCCTCAATACAAACAAAACTGCAATATTGCTGGTATTTTAACATTAGAATGCAAAAAAAACCCTCAACAATAAATAAATGTTGCTTCAACCTTCATATGTTGTAGATAATTTTGATACCTCTTCCTTTTAGCTTTGGAAATTATAGCTAAATCAACTATAATTGAAACACCTGAAATCACAACCTTATTATTACTGCATTATAGTTAGAATGAATGGAAAAGCAAACAGATTACTAATATGGTACCTAATAATAACTAACAATTCTATATATTACAATTAAAAATAACCCTACATCTATCACAGAAAGGAAATGGCACTTGCCACTAAGAGTCTGTTGAGAGAGCCTTTGGAAAAAAAAAAAAAAAAAAAAAAAAAAAAAAAGGGGGCTAGAAGATGGATTAAATTATCAATTCTTTCCTGTGTTACAAGAAAAAATTTCATGAAACTGAAAGATTGAGAGAGAATATTACACCATATGAGCATAGTGAAATACTGACAATGGATTTCCATTAATGTTGTCCTTAAAACAGGACCTGCTGCTCAAAATTCAGAAAAACATTACACAATAACTCTAGATGACTATTTCCACCTATAGTTTTGATAAATGCAGAGTAAATATAGTATATTTAAAAATTACTTACGGCAATGACAAAACTTTCCGTAATTTAAGTCAGTACATCTACATGGCAAATGTAATTATAAAATATAGTCAGAAAGAATCACATGAGCCTCCAAATTGATATTTCTTTGGAAAAAGTAAGTTTGCTGATGGTTCAGTGTCCTCTCTTAAAAAATATTTCCCCCTACTGAAAAATTAGCATACTCTTATAACACCATATACAAAAGGTACTATAAAATGTAGATATGTATTCATTTCCAGCACTATTAGAATTTGTTTACTGTCTTTTGTATTCACAATATCTGTATTCTGCATTATCCAAGTTAAATACTCAAGGGATGTGATTTTGGAAATCTTGAACACCCATTTCATTTGAAATCTGCATTCCCAGGTACTGTATTCCATTTGTAGTTGAAAGAAAAAAATTTGATACCATCAAGCAATCCTACCACCCATTCATTTGTCCATATACGTACTTCCAACTTTGAAGTAAAAATGAATAATTGGGGAACTCAAATTTCGTGGTCCAGTACAAACTTTTTACTCAATGGTTTTCACTTCCTCTGCAAATGGGAACACAAGGCTAAGATATACTCAATAACATCAGTTCAGCTATTCTACCTATTATGTGATATCTATTCTAGAAACGACTAGTATAAATGCTTGCATTACTGACTGCAGTAAAATTCCACAATTATGTATTTTGTACAGCCCTGTACATACTAATCTAGCTGTGTCACATATGCATGCTTTCAGATATGAAGTCTGAGTTTTAGCAAGATACCTGAGCTGCTATTTACACATCTCTAAGAATTATAAGAGTTCTATTCTCCAAATTTACTGCACTGTTGACCACAATATGCATTTTGTGCATTTTAAGACAGTGAAAATATGAGGTTGTTACAATGTTGAATTAAGCACAATAACTTTGTTTACTTTAGTACGTTCTATTTTTTATGAAGTTTCAACTATAAGAAACAGCAGATAAAAACTTAGTATATTCCAAGCTCATTTTATTTATAATGAAAATTTTACAACTTGGTAAACTACTACCTGTAAAAGAAATATGAACTTAATACAGCTCATTAACTAAGAGAACCCTGTCAATTCTTTCTAGTTAACAAAGATGAAGGTATCATGATCTTCACAAACTGAATCATATATCAGAAAAAAAATTATGTACATCATGAAAATTCCCTATAACTTCTGGCAACTTAAAATATATACAGCCCCATTTTAATACATAAATTACTGTCCACTTAACTACGCAAGATGTATAAAGATGAAATTATTTTAAACTTGCAAAACCACCACCGTAAATTTGTACCCCCATTTTACAGTTACTGTACTATGGTGACTAAACACAAGAAGCAGTACAGAAAACAAGTCACAGAGGCTTCTGTATAACAATGTTTATATATCTTGCATGTCAATATTTGCAACATCCATCTGTCAATAGCATGCCACTGATTTATAGGATGAACAGCTTGCTTAATTGCTATGCTATTGGCTTTCAGTTATAAATAAATTTTCTCTTTTGTGCTAAAAGTCCACGATAATTACCTTTGTGAAATCTACTACACAGCCTTGTTTTTTATGTATCTAGTAGTTTTCTGAAAAAGAAAAGAAATTAATGAATGATGGCAGAGCTAAACAAAATAAAGAAAAGCATGCAATTATTTACATAAAAAGGTAACTAATACACAAAATATGAGCAGAAACATGCACATAAAAATAATCAAGGGACAGGTCAGGAATCTACAGTCCTTAATCAAATCTTGACTGCTAAGGCACCATGCTGCTGCCAACTGCCACTATTACCACCATCACCAATCATCATGCAATTTTCCATTGAGAACATCATGCTGTTCTCTTGGCATTAATCAGAAAAAAATGTTACCTTCATCGCTACTATAGGCACCCTTGCCCTCACTTGGCCTTGCTGCAGAGAGGTCCAGAGCAGCTGCGGCTAGGCTGTTGGAGCTGCCTAGGAGAGGTGAGGGGGCTACCTTAAGGGACGAAGGGCTCTTGGCTTGGGGGGAACTCCCAGTTGAAGAGGAGGTGGAAGTGGGCACAGCCGATAACTGACCAGAGTTTAACAAGGACAGTAAGTTCAAATTCATACCCATTGCAGCAAGAGGACTCGACGACAATGGATTCTGATGGTCAGATAACACTCCACCATGAGCTCCACTGGTACTGACCGGGACACTGTTACCATTGTGTTGTGTTGAACCCATATTCTGATAAATATTCTTCAGTGTTTCTACGTAGTAATTTCTAGCCGCTTCAGAATAAACCGTTTTCATGAGGTCAGGGTTCGTTAACATGGTTTGCATTAGAGTCTGGTTCATTGCAGCTATCATTAGTGGATTCAAAGGGCTTAAAGGATTCAACATATTCATTATACCTGCATTTGGATTTTGCTGTTGTTGTTTTTGATGATGTTCCAGCTGCTTCTGCTGCTGCTCTAACTGTTCTCGTTGCTGTTTTTGTAACTTCTCCAATTCTTTTTCTCTAAGGACTTGTAACTCCTTTTCTCTCTGTTGCTGAAGCTCACGTTCCCGTTCCTTTTCTGCCAACTTTCTTTCTTCGTACTCCTTCATATCTTTAATATATCTTTGGCGGTCTTGTTCAGAAAGCTCAACAAACTTCTGCTTTTCTACATCACCCATGTTTCTCCATAGCTCCCCTGCTCGTTTACCAAAGTCTGCAAACTGGGGAAACTCCTTGCCTTCCTCCATGAGTTTACGCTTGAAATAAGCACAGAAATGCATGAAAGGTGTGCAAGCCTTTTTAGGCATGTCTGGTTGCCTACGCCTCTTCTTCTTCCGTCTTCTTGTAGGACCTGGAAGTGTTACTGCTTGGGGTGCCATCCGTCCTGCAGATGGGCCTTGTAATAACGCTTCATATGACCTCATCATGCTGCCATTCTGTCTTGCCTGAGCAGCAGCTGCTAGTCCCCCCAAGCCTCCCCCAAGACCCCCAAGAGCCCCCCCAAGTCCCCCAGCACTGCCGCTTGCCAGCAGCTTGAGCAGGTCCGTCTGTGATGGGGCACCACTCGTCCCATTCTCCCCACTGGAACAGCCAGAATAACAACTAACAACCACTGCACACATCAGTCTTCCTTCAGTTAATATACTCACCAGCTCTCTATCATCAACTGTATCCACAGCCTATTATATGAATTTTTTAATAATTAAATCCCACAGAAACCAACTAGGATAAGATTGAAATCTCATCATCACCACCTTCTTCATCCACTCCGTACTCACCAATACACGCAGGGTTGTTCAGTGCAGAGAGGAGTGAATTATATACAAATAGTGCAAAGTACCAAAGATTGTGTAAACATGGAAAATGTCATGATGCTAAGCTTATTATCACAAGCTTGTGCCTACAATGGAAAATATCTCCATTCCTAAACCCTTGCAAAGTACATTGAAATAAGAGGTAATAATAAACATGACAAATTCAAAGCAAGATTAAACATTAATATTGATTGGAAAAAAAGCAATCCAACTGACAATAATAATAGTAATAAATATAAAATGGAAATGGAAAATATGAAATTTTGTGACAAATCCTGACCCATCCCCTAGGAATAAATTTTGGTATGCCATCAGAACTCCATACAGCGATGCTCAAAGGTACGAAATTTAAAATATTTAGGCTAAGGTAAACCAGAGAAAAATGTTAAGTTATTAGTGGAATCCAAAAACATATATGAGCCAAAGAAGCTACAAACCCGATTGCATAAAACACACCGTGCATCAAATGTCAGTAAACAGAGCAGTCAAAACATCTGGCCAAATATGGTAAAATAAATAGCACTGGCTTAACCATTTCTAATTTCTGCTTGCAATATGTTGAGAATATTTCACTGTCTTTTAGAAAATAGTTCTCTGTACTAAAGTTATGATTATTATTTTTTTTTTAAATGGTTGACCCAGGCACAAAAATGTTGGGAAAGACAAAGAAATTCCCTTCCATGGTGCAAAAAAAATAAAAGATAAAAACAAAAAATTATTAAAGTCACAGAAACTGATCAACTCAGCTTTTCTCACTCATATCCAATTACATACCAGTATCTTGCAATCTTGCAATCTGTTCCTTTGGCATTGAAGAAGAACAAGTCAGTCAGATAAATGATGCAAAGAATAGACTAATACTGCCATACTCTACATTTTCTTAATATAGGCTATTTGATTTAAAACACCCTTACTAATACTGTATACACAAAAAGTGGAAAGACAGCGTTTTATCATTTCATGGCATTTAATCAAAACAAATGAAAGTGAGCCTACATTGAAACAACACCCTGAGGTCTTACTTGACAAGTACTGTACTTTATTGAGATACTTAACAATACTATACAGTACTAATAATATGAGCACTGCACCTAACACTGAATAACACATCTACCCTGATTAAACAATGCTATACTGTAAACTACTTTTCCTTGCTACCCAAGTAACAGTACTATCTTTATATTAATCATATTAACTCAACATAATAAATGATAATTGCATGTTAAATCTATGGAACAATAAATAGCATTTTCCAAGCTTACCCATTGACAGCCTTGCCCAGCTTCTCAACAACCAGGTCATCCATGTATGTTCATATGTCAAGGTAAATGGACCTAATGCACCTGTAAGAGAAAAAAATGAATGTCAAAGCTGACATTTACAGGATCAGGCTTTGGTACATTAGCTCAAATCAAGAATACTACATGGAGCTTAGGGCTCCTTTGTCACTTTTATAACATACTGCAAATGGGATTACAATTAATGACATGTTCTGCAAGGACTGGAAAGGGTGAACTCCTTCCAGTTGTTCCAAATAACTATTACTGATGAAAACTTCTCACACTTTACTTTCTTACAGGAAATTACTGGATAAGGTGAAAGACAGAATTATATGACAAAGATCTATATGAGCATGATCAAGATGGAAAGAGCTGAATACTAAAGACAAACTTTCACTAGAGTAGCCTAGTTGGACTACATTATACTGTGCTACCTAAGAATGACCATAAACCTCCACAGCTGCTACTTTGAGGAGGCTACATTGGAAATGCAATATTTTAATTATCCAAATAATTATTATAGCACTTTAACAACAATGACACAACTTTTCCCTGTTAATGTTGAGACTTATCCCATTATGCAATATATCAGAGGAATATGTCAACACACTAATGCTTATAAGAAAAAGCTACAGTTATAAAACCATTTCAGTAAAACTCTTAATAAAAAAAATCATAATATTACCAATATAAAAACTCCGTAATACACTATAGCACCAAGATAAGTTACTACACCATCTGACAATGGCTGTGTAAACAGCACAAAATGTAAGTTTTCTTATTAAAACTGAGTAATGCAAAATCACCAAATGCATGGAGGGAATGCATAACTGCTGTTAATGAACTCTATAATCACTTAATTTTTTATTTTAATCCTTTTCAAGGACTTAAAACTACACCACACTCATTCTAGTGAATATTTTAAATTAACTCAAGAAACCTTTTTCCAAAACAAGACCAACATGGATGCTAATCGTAATCCTTCACCAAAATAGATATCATTTGATGTTTATGCACCATGAAGTAAATGTCTTAGTGACAAATATTCATTCAACCTTTATAAACTTTCATATGGCAACACTTCAATGGCTACTGCAAACATGAAATCAATACAAAATTCCTGTTATTTCTCTTAAATTACAATGAAAAATAAGTTACTGCCTTATCACTCTAAATATCAACAGAGAACACCCTGAGAGAAAAATAGGTATCTTCTAATGAACAAATACAGAACATGAAAAAGAACTAATGAATAAGATGATAATAACAACACAAGCGCAGAGGCATCAAAGGCGAGGGTACAGTTTGCTCTTCCCTCCTTTTCACAACCACAGCTCAAATGAAAGACCCACAAGTGGGGTTGACAATAGAAAGCATCAGTCTCCCCTGCTTAATGCTCTCCTCCTCCTCTTCCTTCTCTTCCCTTGCCACCCCTTCTCGTAGCTACCCCTCTCTCACTCACACACACACACACACACACACACATACACACACACTTCAGTCTCCCTCCCCTCTGAGTCCGACCCTCTCATCCCCTGCCTACTTTTTTGTGTTGAGAAACAAAGACAGCAAGCTCAGACTTCCCCCCTGACTCTGAGCCTGCAATATTGATCAATCCGATGCTTAATCACACACTGCATGGGTACGGCACGAGAGAGAGAGAGAGAGAGAGAGAGAGAGAGAGAGAGAGAGAATCATTGTTTTTGTATATCAAAGAATGATTGTTTTTGCATATCAAATAAAGTAAAAGTAACTTTGGTTTTCAAACCAGAAAGGTGTTCAGATGAAGTGAATACAGCCTAATATATCGCACAAACTTGCAATCAGATTTGTTACCAAAATCTTAGCAACAAAATGAGAGAGAGAGAGAGAGAGAGAGAGAGAGAGAGAGAGAGAGAGAGAGAGAGAGAGAGAGAGAGAGAGAGAGAGAGAGAGAGAGAGTTGCACTGTGTTAAAACTTATGTTAGAAATGCTTACCCAAGTTCATTTAAACTGTTTAAATGTTTACAGATGACCACAATAAAAGTGTAAAAAGTAACAGACTACTATACCCTAAAGGCAGTAATTTCACATGAACTAGACCTATGCCTGAAAATCTTAACTGCTTGACTGCACAAGGTTTCCGTACATTTGGATCTACGGTTGCAATTTAAAACTCAGCTCGTGAAAAAAAAAATAATGAGAATAGAAATTCATGTATACTAACTGCTTTATTAAATATATATTAAATATATATATATATATATCCCTCTCCATGCAGCTGTGACCCTAGCTAGAAGTTTGTGCAACTGGATCTCTCATTACTCACCAAGAATGAATCTTGAAATGATTAAAGTGCTCTCATAAAATTACCTAATTAGCCTAAGCATCTGAATATTAAGTACTGATCTGGTAGTAGAGTGTATGACAAGAACGCCATGCACTATCAAAATTCTAATTCCATTTGATTTGTATGGCCCGCCAACATAGCCTACTCCATAGTCTGGCACTACGCATCACCCACGCTGGCCGTAACCAGGAGTCTTTTGCCCTGTGCTCCCTCAACTAATTGTCTATAGCCTACATAGGCTAGAAAACATCAGTTACATTACCACAATGTTATCTTTGTACAGCCTAGGCTAATCAAGATATGGCACCCGCCTAACCATTAAACAAGTCTAGTGTCATAAATAGTTTTGACAATCTACGCCTAACACACTAGTGTTGTGCAAAACTCAACATCAGCTAGTACAGCACCTAGGCTATCTAAGAAAAATTCTACAATGTTTAATTAAAACATGGACTGAAATGTAAGCCAGTATTTCTAAGCAACAGCTTCGCACAGACCATTACCTTGGAAATTGAGTCTTCCTATACTTTAGTGTTGCTGATGAAGGTGGTGGTGGTGTTTATTGTCGGTCAATTATTATCAACCTCATATCTGCCCAACATGATTGGGGACCCTTTGCAAACACAGGGTTTTGGAAACATTGGGAGAAAGACCGGACTGCCTTGTTGTTATAGAATGGTTCCGTTCATGAGAAAGTCATATGGGAGTCATATGTTCAAGAAGGGATTGGCTAAAGAAACCTATAATAAAGAGGAACTATACTATGGTAAAATTTTATAAGTTGCCAATAAGACTCCAGGCAGCCATTTTTGCACGAAAAACCATTTTGAGTTTTTCATGCAAAAATGACTAGGAAATAATAGGGCACTAAAAGAACCCTAAAATACCAATATAACTTCACCTATGGGCGTTGACTGGTTACAATTTTGCCGTATTAGCTATGGAGGGGGGGTATTCTTACCTTATAAGTCGTAAATTTTCTGATTTTTTATTTATCATTTGCGCATAGTGTTTATGGGGTTCAAAATAATGAGAATGAAGAGCTCTTTTCAAAAATGTAAGTCACAATTTCATAGTGTGTATTGGCAACTTATAAAATAATACCCTAACCTTCCATACCCTAACCTAACCTAACCTAGCTGGCTGTGTTACTTAATTGGGGGCTCCATCCCTTGGATAAGGAAATTCGACTTTTCACCAAAAGCATTCCAGGATGGCCAGTACACAACTTCTAAGATTAATTACAGGTTAATTACAGTCGACAGACAAAAAATATCCGGAAATACTTAATAAGCAACCAAAATAGGCTGCTACAGGAAACCTCAATTTTCAAAGTAATAGCCTACCCGAAGCGGAGTACTTGTTTTGTTATACCAGCCGATCTAGCAAACGAAAACACCCAGCTACCAACAGGCTACCTAACCAACTTTTAGCCTACCATCCATTTTTTTCAGAGGCTACTTAGCCTAGGCTACACTAGCGCTTGTCAAACCAGGAACACTCACGTTTCATGTTTATCTGTGAAATGTTTGATGTAATTGAGTAGAGTATTGGAACTGACAATCACGAAGTTATTCACACTGTAGTACTGCACAAGAAACTTGGTCACACTATTATTAAACTTGGCAAAAAGTTGGCATACACGTTCCCGATACTTGACTCCGTCTTAGGTGCACACTACAATTTGTAAATATCACGTCCGAATGCGTTAAAATACGGCAACGTGAATTGATTTCGTCGCGTTTAATAAAGTACAAATACCTTAAGTTCGTTATAATTGGAAAAAGTATTTAATATAAATCTATAAAAAATAGATACATTTGAACTACGTTTCTTATCAACTCATGACCGCGAGAATACGCTTTTTCTTTAATGTTCCTCCTCGAACGAACACTGCAGGCAACTACTTAACTCACACGAGCATTGGATACGTTTGATGCATCTCTAATGTGCAACAATAAAATTTTAAACTGTAACATTATGCTAAAAAAGAAAACAGTTGTGCTCTATTCATTCTTTAAAAATGTTCTTTCTAAAATTTCTTGACTACAACTGAATTATACTGAAAGCTACATAACAGGCGTTGCAAGCATCGATACAAACGCAACATCGTCCAATCCAAGAGAGCACGGGACCCATTACCACAAGTGTCTTAATATAATCAATAAACACCCCTGGACCGCAACTTTTGGGAAGGACAGTCTCAAATCACTGACAAAATTTAAATCATTCTCGAAACGGTACATTTGCAGTCATGTTACTTTGATTGCGCGCGCGCGTGTGTATATGTGTATATATATATATATATATATATATATATATATATATATATATATATATATATATATATATATATATATATATATATATATATATATTATATATATATATATATATATATATATATATATATATATATATTATATATTTATATATATATATATATATATATATATATATATATATATATTTTATATATATATATATATATATATATATATATATATATATATATATATATATATAATCTGAGTAACATGACTGCAAAGTTCCGTTTCCGAGGATGATTTAAATTTTGTCGGCGATTTGAGACTGTCCTTCCTAAAAGTTGCGGCCCAGGGATGTTTATTGATTTTATTAAGACACTTGTGGTAATGGGTCCCGTGCTCTCTTGGATTGGACGATGTTGCGTTTGTATCGATGCTTACAACGGCTGTTGTGTACCTTTCAGTTTAATTCAGTTGTAGTCGCAAGAAATTTTAATGTATAAAACATATATATGTGTGTGTATACATGCATACATACATACACGAAACACCTTCTTAGCAGTTATTAAGGATCAGAAACAACTGGGAAAACGACTGAGTTTAAAAAACCAAACCACGACATAATACAGTTTCTACATATGTAATTTTGAGGCTGTGCTCAACGTTCCATGAATAATACCTTCAGCACCTCGTTTAAAATCATTTGCAGGGCCCTCCTTTCACCCTTCATTTGTTGCATCCATTTATTTGCATCCAAGTTTACAGTTTTCTTGAATAACAAGTCTTTCGTGCCGTAACTGTTTTTGCACGGACATTTGCTTAGTCCTCTCTTCAATATCTAAAAGATTTCAGATCTTTTCAGTTCTAGATTTAGATATTAATATACAAACTGGTTTATCTTCATTTAGTTTTTTCCTCGTTTATCCAACTCTAAGTACTTCATTACACGTTTTCTATTTTGGTCGTATCTCGTGCTGTGAATAACCCGTAAAAGTAAAAATTGTGTACAATCTACGAAGAATATAATTATACATATTTTTGTCAAAACTCATGATAACTGGTTGGGCATTTTATATTAAATAGTGTGGGTCACTACCTTGCGATATTCTTGGCAGTTTTTTTAAAATTAAAATTGAGTTTTCGATTTATGGTTAAAGTTTTACCAGTGAAGTAGGTCTTTTACTGCATAATTTTCAATGTCTATCTATTTCAAGTCCTTTATCATATACTCATTTACCACTGTAACACTTTGTAATTTGATCTAACAGATTTAAAATATTGCACATTCAGCAACATTTATTACAAGGCACAACGTTCTTTCATGAGTGATATTTCTAAAATCGCCCTGTTTTTCTGGTTAGATATGGCTCCTTCTAAGACGTTTCAGTCAGTTTCCATACAATCCTAGATTGTTCCTTTTTTTTTGAAAGAAGGTTTTAGCAATGCCATTTTGTCACTCACTACATAACACTGCTGACCTCTGCTCTTGCTGTTCAAAACTATCTGTTGGTCTCTGCAGTAATGCGATCTCTGTTTCTTGCTTTTTAGTTTTCTGTAAATGAAAACTACTGAGATGGCTTTGTCCGTCCGTCCGCACTTTTTCTGTTCGCTCTCAGATCTTAAAAACTACTGAAGCTAGAGGGCTGCAAACTGGTATGTTGATCATCCAATCATCAAACATACCAAACTGCAGCCCTCTACCCTCAGTAGTTTTTATTTTATTTAAGGTTAAAGTTAGCCCTAATCGTGCAACTGGTAACGACATAGGACAGGCCACCACTGGGCCGTGGTCAGTTTCATGATCCGCGGCTCACTCAGTCTTATACCGAGCCTACAGATAGATCTATTTCTGGTGGCCTTGATTTAACGCTGTGCAGAAAACTCGACTGCGCCGAAGAAACTTCGTCGCATTTCTTATTTGTTTTTTTATCAAGTCATTTTCGTATGAAGATGTTCGAATGTTTCATATTTATAGTTATTCACTCGCTGTAATTCTCCTGCTTATTCGGGAAATTATAACTCCTGTTCCTATTCTTAGTAACTAAAAAAACATTGTCTCTGTCATTACTAAACCAGATTACTAATGTTAGTGGCAATATCGCAATGTACACTGTAAGATCTTATTATCTGCGACACTTGTTATCAGTGATCTTCAGGTTCTTTCCTTTTTCATCAGCGGTTGTGTTCACTCGTTTTCTATGACATTACCTGGAGCTGGAACGGCTTTTCGTCGGAAACTCGACGAGCAGGAGTCCACCTTTTCCCTGCTCTGGACGTCATGTTCGAATTCACGAATCGCAGTCTGTGTTTTTCTTCTGTTCTGTAACGTCCACTGAGTATTACAACATTCTTAAATAGCCATTACAGTTCCTCTTCTCTGATTTTGGAACAGTATTTTCAATATTATATTATCATTTAGGATATTTATGGACTCTCGAATAATAAAGAATACACCTTACGTGGCGTAATAATGCGAGCTGAATAATAATAATAATGATAATAATTTTAGGGTGTTTAAAATATGTAAGTAAACGTTTCCCTTACAAACTAATAACTTCCAAAGATTATATTATAACTATCGTCTTTGATTTGCCCGTCTAAGTACAAATACTTATAGATTATGAAAAGTTAATTAAATAATAATAATAATAATAATAAAATAATAATAATAATAATAATAATAATTTTAGGGTGTTGTTTACAATATGTGAGTAAACCTTTTCCTTACAAACTAATAAAGTCCAAAGATTGTCATTATAACTATCGTCTTTCATTTGCCCGTCTAAGTACAGATATTTATAGATTATGAAGATAATCAAATAATAATAATAATAATAATAATAATAATAATAATAATAATAATAATAATAGTTTTAGGGTGTTGTTTAAAATATGTAAGTAAACCTTTTCCTTATAAACTAATAACTTTCAAAGAATATTATTATAAATATCGTCTTTCATTTGCCCGTCTAAGTACAGATATTTATAGATTACGAAAAGACAATAATAAAAAAAATAAGTGCCCCTGAAGTTATCCTCCAATACAACGGAACTGCAATGACAAACGAAACGCAAATATTGAAAACCTGCAGCAGGAAACTTGAAGTCGAGCACACTGTTACGGAAAACTTCTCTCCATGATTGCTCTAAATAAGAATAACACAAGAAAGCTATGACGTTACACGAGGCCTGATTCAATAGCGCTAATAAAACTGCGATCTTCTTTAAAGTCCGAATAATTAAAATTAAATTTAGCGGACTAGCCGGTAAAATATGACGCTAGATTCCTTTGCGGGAATATATCACTTGTACAGCATAATGCCAGAATGAAGGGAGTAAGCTTCAGCAAAATCAGTAAATTTATTAGGCTATTCATCTCGCATAATGGTTATTGAGAATTATGGGATTTTACGACGAAATGCAAAGGAATTTACAAGAGGTAAACATGAAACCCGGAGATAAAATACCGTAGACTAATTCGTCCCAATCTGCCGCCACTCGCCCATCAAGCATTTTCATATTTCATTTCTTGCAAAATGCCAGACATCTTCCTCCACAGACAGCATCCTTAACCTATATTTTCTCATTAAGTTCAAATGGAAAAGTCACCTACGATGAATTTTCAAGCACTTAAAAACACACACTTTATATACAGTACATACACAATATATATATATATATATATATATATATATATATATATATATATATATATATATATATATATATATATATATATATATATATATATGTGTGTGTGTGTGTGTGTAGGTATGTATATGTATGTATATATATATATATATATATATATATATATATATATATATATATATATATATATATGTGTGTGTGTGTGTATGTATACATACACATTGCGTGTGTTTGAGAGAGAGAGAGAGAGAGAGAGAGAGAGAGAGAGAGAGAGAGAGAGAGAGAGAGAGAGCATACTGCCATCCACATCACTGACAGTGCATATAATGCGCATTCTGACAAAAAAGGGGAAAAAAGTTGCCTGCTCCGTGCAAAGTTCATTGCAGTTAATAAAAAATAACGATTTCAATGCACCCAAGACGCAAGCACCGTTCAGTCTGAACGTTTCCTCACTCTTTAAACATTATGAGAAGCGCGCAAAAAAGGGCATACGACCGCTCCAAACAATTCTGACTTTGGGTGAATAGATATGTTTCAAAACTAAGAGAGAGAGAGAGAGAGAGAGAGAGAGAGAGAGAGTTTTCTCTAAACAATCTGCGCAATAAATTCAAAGCAAACTTAATTTCACCCTCCGTACAGGTAGCCCTTTTTGGGTATTTGTTATGCAAATAACCTGGCGAGAGGATGGTCAACAAACAACTTGTTTTTTCTTTCTTTAGGAGGCCCGCTCTCTCTCTCTCTCTCTCTCTCTCTCTCTCTCTCTCAATTATAAACAAATTTGTTTAACAAAAGAAACTGTTCTTGACTTTGATCATGAAGATAGCTTGCATAAAAAAGACTTTCAAATCCCATACACACTCACCAGCTACAGTTGTAACGCCAGATAATTTTCAATCAATCAATCACTATTTACACCTATACCACTCACTTGAACTGTGATATAGACACTTCCTCTCTCAGCTATGCCAAGATTTAATGTGGGAAGATATATTATATCCTGACAGATTCCTCGCCTCTCCCCCAATTCCTTGACAACCCCCTCACCATCCATCCCCTCCCCTCCCCACCCTCTTTCCCTGTGGTTCCTTCCTTTCTCCTGTAGCACGAAGTGTAGATGTCAATGTCGGATAATCACGTTACGTTAATCTTCTCCCGCTGGAACCGGAATGCTTTCTCTGCACAATTCGCAGAATGGAAATGTGTGCGCAAATGTGCACGAGCGCGCACGCACACACCACCGGCACATCATCTGTCTGTCCGTGCAAAGTGTCGTGGGTTTTTGTAATTGAAATGTCAAATCTCGTCGTCCAATTCTTGCTAGGACACCGTACCTCGTTTTATGAAGGATGTGTTTCTTTTGGGAATATTCGTGCGACCCCGTGGGTGGGACTGTCCCCCGAAAAAAGATGGGCCCGAGTATCGCATTCCCTGACTCGCTCTGACAGACACGTAATGACCTCAAGAATCGAGTTACGACTCCGTCTCCGTATGCGTGACAGTATCTGGTGGGGCTACGATTGACATGGATTGAGTAGCGGGTCAAATAAAAGATAAATTAGGTAATAGAGAGAGAGAGAGAGAGAGAGAGAGAGAGAGAGAGAGAGAGAGAGAGAGAGAGAGAGAGAGAGAATATCTATATAAAAAATCCCAGTTCCAGTTACTAAAATACGGGCACTGTTAACCCGAATCGCAATTAACATAATGTCTAGTTACACCTGAGTTTGCTTTGTGGCTGTAACTAACCCGGTCATCATACCATTGAAGAGGAATTTTCTCACGAGGAGAGAGGCCGCTAGACCTAACGTGTTGTGGGCCCCTAAATAATGAAAAACAACATCTATACCGTGAAATTGTTGCAGAAGAACTTTCTACGAAGCTGGCATAATAACTTTCTACGAAATAACGCCTCCGTGACGCGCTACTTTTCGTGAGGGGAAAATCTCTTTGGCTACATCTTTTACCTTGTATGCGGATTTCGTCTAGGCGGCCTCTTCTAGGCCGGCAATGAGTTTGTTGACATTTTCCTCGAATCGAATAGGTTTGGCACTTTATTTACACAATTTTATTTTATAATTAATGGAATTAATGGTATCTGCATTAAAAGTACTAATGTATACATCGGTTATCGTTAAATATAAACATGCATAAAATTAGTCCCAATATATGGGTTAAAACGTGATCGTTCGGAAGTGAAGGGAGGAGAAAAGCTTGATAGATTAGAAGAAAATTTCTGAATGAAAAGTTAGATTGTGTGCAAGATAGACAACCCACTTGGATGTACTGTATAAGGGGGTCGACACTGTTGATATATATATATATATATATATATATATATATATATATATATATATATATATATATATATATATATATATATATATATATAAATAATCTACGAAAACGCCATTTTTCCTAAATGGGGTGGCTCTTGATAAAAACGAGATACCAATCACAGCCACGTTTATCCTTCAACTACTAAGTCAAGAATTAACACCCTGTACTTTAACCTTCCTTAATAACTACCACTGCATATATCCTTAAAGAAGGCCCATCAACAGTGTGTCGACCCCAAATACATCCAATGTGGGTTGTCTATCTTGCACACAATCTAACTTTCCCTTCAGAAATGTTCTTCTGATCTAACAAGACTTCCTTCTTCCTTCACTTCCGAATGAACATGTTTTCTCCACCAAACCATAGTCCTGCATTCTCTCCACGTGGCCAGGCCACACTCATCCATCTCTTCACCTGTTAACCTTCACCAAATGTGTGTGTGTGTTTGCGGAACGGGTTGATTTCTCTTGATCGCGAGCACAGACTCGCATGATCATGACCAGATTCCATGCAATCACAAGCAATGTGAATTTAGTCATACGATTAACGCCCATCGCGTTGTTGCTAGTTGCATTCACTAGAACGTTATCATTCAAAGGTGAATTACGCCCTTTCCGTACAAAGAAAGGCACTCGCCTACCTAAACCCCTCTTCCCCTTACACTTCCTGTAATGATGTCTTTCCTTTTTAAGTGCCTACTACTGACGGTGCGAGAGTACTCCCTTCAAACAACGATGCCTTTTTTCTCTTGTTGAGAGAATGGTCATACGTACAATCGACTTCATTCATCCAACTCTCTCTCTCTCTCTCTCTCTCTCTCCACGTCTGTTATCTTCCACGACCAGTTCGCTGAATCGTAGAAAATGTGGGTGCCATCCCAATGGTTACCAAATTTTGGCAACAGTTGCACATTCGTTGATTCCAACTTAGGAATGGGTGGTGTGCACAAGTCCAAGAGTAAATACGTGCAGATGAACATAAATCAATGGTCTTTAGCGTGTCAAAGTAATTTATATCGCCAAAGGAAATGAAAGGGTCAAGTTATTCTTTCCCAAAGACATCAGGTTGCGCAAACCCCACGATCGATATAGGATACATAAATGTGTGCAATGATTACAAGCCTGACAATCGTCTACACAAATGAAGTTCCTCTCTCTTGTACAGAAACTGATATGTCTGCACAAACATACATACATGTTAAATTGCTATTTATATTTCTGATCATATAAAATGTTGACGCAATTAACTACGGTTTAATAATCAAGGAGTAAGATTTACTGATAATTTTCCTTTAACATGACCAAATCTGAATAAAACACCAATGTAAAGTAAAAGGAATGATGCAAATACATAAAACGATTGACGGGAAAAAAGTAGACGAACTGACAGACATCACGTTCTTCTGACAGGGTGAGGAGGTCCCTCTCTATTCTTCAAGCTAATCCATCCGTCTGTTTCTCATGCGACCCTAATACTCTGTGTGCAAATGTCCTTCACCGTTCGCCAAGTTAAGTGTACCATAGTTTAACCAGACCACTGAGCTGATTAACAGCTCTCCTAGGGCTGGCCCGAAGGATTAGATTTAGTTTGCGTGGCTAAGAACCAATTGGTTACCTAGCAACGGGACCTACAGCTTATTGTGGAATCCGAACCACATTATAACGAGAAATGAATTTCTATCACCAGAAATATATTCCTCCAATTCTTCATTGGCCGGTCGGAGAAACGAACGCGGGACCAACAGAGTGCTAGCTGAGAACGATACCCACCCGTTCAATGAGGACCTTCACCGTTCGCCAGCACAAGTTTTTCATCTATAATATCTTTTTTCTTTTTTTACACCTGGACTTTGTTTTAAGGGGTTTTCAGAGGTTGTTGATATTGGGGGGGAGGGGAGGGGAGGCTAACATAACTAAGTTTTCTGAGGAACCGATCATCATCATCATCATACCACAAGGACAACCAATATCTCGAGGACCATGGCGTTTGTGCAAAGATTCGTTTCCAGCTTAAGGAACGGAGGCATGGCCACCACCAACCCAGCCCCCGTGTCTATCGCCTTCTCCGTCGCTCAGATCACAATCGTTTCGTTTCTGATTATTCAATTCCGACACGCAATATCGTTTTAAGAATCGGCCCCGTCATTACTGGCAATCAACTGACACTCTGCTACGTTCTCTGGACCAGCATTGCTCGTATTTCGAACACATTTGCTCTCCAAACACACAAACGAGAAGAGACAGACAGACAGACACATACCAATGAATAAGCATAATTCTGGGCTGCGATCTCGTCTGTCCAAATGACTTGTTTAGCCATAATCGCTTGACGGACGAACCTAACCCGACCCCTTCTAACAGCCCTCTCCTACATATTTTACTCTTCTCTCTTCTCTCCTTCAACACACTTGGTTCCGTTGAGACTCGCCAGCGGTACCGCCCTCCTCCCTCTTCAATCTATCTATATATCTCTCTCTCTCCCTTTCTCTTGCCACCCTCTCCCCCTTTCAACACTACCCTTGGATGAAGTAAGCTCAGCGTTTCAGTCATTGAAGAGAGGGGGTGGATTCCCTTTACGCGTCTTTTGTTATAAAGGTGTCAGCCGGGGGATGGTAAACACACGTCACCGTCTTGCTCACCCTTCCTCACTCTATACATCCAATTCCCTCTCTCTCTCTACTTCACTCAATCGAACAATTCCTCTCCCTACGGCTGTACTCCCATCATTATTTCTCTCTCCACCTCTCGTTTCTTCACTCCATTCAAAACTAACAAGTTACGCAGATCTTTTCATTATTCTAACGGCTGCATTACACAAGAGCATTTGACGCTAACTAACCACTTCGATAAACAATATGCACACATGAACGTGTGTTGCGTGCTCGTGCAGACACAAAAACAAGCAGGTACACAGATGTCAATTGTATGCATTATGCGTTGTGGGAAAACGTTTGCAACACAGGATATGCTTCTGCCTCATCATTCTTCTTCACTTTACAAGACTGAGAGAAACCAGATTTGCATATGAAAGAGGGTTTAAGCACCTCTGCAACTGCCGACTGCCCTCAAGCCTTGCTACGACGTTGACAGGATTGATATACTGTCCGTCAGTGTTTGTGCGTCTCTGTTCTCGCGAAAGCTGCTGTCCTAAGGCGCGTCACCCGGGCATGTTCTCTGGGCGGGCCTCCAGTCACTCGGCATCTCTTTTCTCTTTTTCAGTTTCTTCTGTTAAGACCAGTAAGATGACGAAGACATAGGAGTGATTCATTAGGGGCAGGCCACACGAGAAAGAAGAAGGGCGACTTCGACTCTACTACCAATATTGGCTGCCTGACGCGGACTTGGGCGGCAAGACGTTAAGAGATGCCAGAAAACGTGCTTGTGCATCACCGCCTTCACTTGGTTTAGGAAACGTCGCACTAAACACATGCTATAATAATAATAATAATAATAATAATAATAATAATAATAATAATAATAATAATAATAATAATAATAATAATGGTGAGACAGAAAAACATCAAAATAACAGCAATACAAATAAATGAATCAATAAGAGGTTCAGGTTATGAAATATACATTATCATTAATCAAGACCGGCCGTTCCGGAATCCGCATCACTTACAGCAGTCTAATAAATGTCAGCAGTACTAAAAAAAATAAATGATAAGCACATTTCGAATAAACAAGACGGCAATCCCGAGTCGCATGCATGACAGGAAAGAATCAAGAGATTGAAAACTGACAGGAATACTGGCGCTAAGCTTTCGGATTTAATGAGGACACCTCATGCTTGGGGCCCACCTTCTCTCTCTCTCTCTCTCTCTCTCTCTCTCTCTCTCTCTCTCTCTCTCTCTCTCTCCCAGTGGATTCTAAACTCTGCCAATCCATGAAATTTCATCTCGATTAAACCTCGATGTCATTACATCATTAACATGCGAATTCATGATTCGGGGAAGGGCGCCTCTAATCCGAAACAAACTTGTTCGGCGAGGTTAAACATGGAAGGGATCCCTTGGACTTCAAAGTGTTCCTCCGAGGGGAAACTTCAAAAAAGGTAGGAATCTGTTAACGGGGATTTCCTAGCCACCAATGCTTGCTGTTGCATGACCTCTGCCAAGTTGATGAAGCCGAATGCTGTGCGAAACTCGAGCATTTTCTCCCAAGTCGATGAAGCCGAATGCTGTGCGAAACTCGAGCATTTTCTCGCAAATCAACCAAATAAATATTTGCTCGAGAGCAACAAGACCTGAGATCGCACCTGAATTGAATTATGATGCAAACTGTAGTTTCTCTGTTGCAAGTCTCTACTGACCAAATGAAATTCTGGTAGGTGACTTTTGAAAGTTTTCGAGGTAAAATTTTCCTCTTCCTGTTAATAATCTGTACCTACAGAAGTGGAAACAAAATAAACAATCATAGAAACCGAATGGGTGGCGTTATTTACATGAGATACGTCAGCTGCAGGTCACCAATCAGTCTTGCGTCTTTTATTGAGAGAGAGAGAGAGAGAGAGAGAGAGAGAGAGAGAGAGAGAGAGAGAGAGAGAGAGAGAGAGAAACGACTCTATTTAACGTATACACACCTTCCTCCTGCCGATTAAGGTTAATGTTATTAACAAGAACAATAAGACCCACGGGCGTGTTATGTGCGGCGGGTGTGGCAGTGCGCGTCGTTGGGCGGCGAGGCGTATCGGGTCGAGCGAGCGACGCTGGGCCACCGCTGCGGGTCTAGGAGTCTTTGTGAGACGCCAGCTTCGCGGAAAGCATGAGTCGCACAATCAATGTAATGGCCCCGCTAACAATGGCAGTCTTGGTCAATACTTGCCCACCCACCCCTCTCCTCCCGCCCATGCTCTCATCCCTAACCCACCACACATCCACACACACACACACTCACACACCCGACTCAAAGCTCACCCATCCGCCCACCGCCTCCTTCTCCCCCTCGTCCAACTACTACTACGGCCACCATACCTCTCTCTCTCTCTTTCTCTTTCTCTCTCTCTCTCTCTCTCTCCCCAACCCACCGAATTTACAAGAACCCTTTTTCCCCTATACATCCCCGTTAACGCTTCAAGATGCATAACCCATAGATAGATAAGACGAAAGAGCGCATACATACATACATACTGTACATACATAGATGGCCCGCGGGCTCGAGAGGAGAGGCGACCTTTGCAACGCTGACTGCACTTCATCAAACGACTCCTTTGCGAAAGAATTTCTCATGCAAGTGTTCTCACGGCAAACTTGATTCACGACGAGTTGATCTCAACTTGACCTGTTCTCACGTACTCCCTGACCTATACTGACCCCATATATTTCAAACCTGGGCAATGGCTGTTCGGAGCAAGGGCGTGTTGCCAACGGCAGTAATTGACACCAGTTCTCCTGGATGTCAGCCGCTCTTGCCATACAGAGATTCGAAACTTTGCTGACCCATATTAATCCCCCCTCCCCATTTCCCCTTTCGGAATGGGAACGAGGGGAAGGGAGGTTGGGAGTGGGGCTGAAGGCTGGGTACAACATAAACATCAAATAGCACCGGGCGAAAAGGAAAGCTAAATATCAACAGGTCTACAAGAAAGACGTAAGAGCAGTATTTCCTTTCCTTCCAAACACAATGCAAGGATTATGGTCACAGAGGAAGAAGACAAGGTGTGGTCCCGTTTTGTGCGTGTTTCGTTTCTGCCCCGATTCAATAAATCTCCTCCTAGATTTCTGAGCGAATAAAGCTGGGGTTTTCCGCGGAAGAAAACCGAGGGATGATTAAAAGCCGTTCCCTTGCAAGCTTCAAAGACTTTCAAATTTAATGCATCATTTCCATGTATTGAGTGATGGCCAATCCCTTCCTTAGCATGAGATTTCGACGTAAATTATGCACTTTCGCTTTTCGGGAATTTCTGGACGGATGGATGCGATAGGAACTCGTGACTTCAAGGGAGGGGAGGGGAGGGGAGGTGGGGGGAGAAAAGGGGGAGGAATGGATTCGGGACACGGGAACGCATGGTAAGGGGGACACAGGACGCGTTCAGATTTGACGTTTCACGAAGACGCAAGGGAAGAGGGAAAAGTCTAGATAAGGGACCGCTGAAGGATATATACGTAAATAGCCGATATTTCGTTCTTTGCGACGCACCGCAGACGACAGGCGCAGTGACGAGGTGGAGACGAGAGCGACAGAAAAGGTGAATGGACATCGAAGGACATGAACATCTCGAGAAGAATGAAACGGAACTAAAAAGAGACAAAAAGAACTCTGTGCTGGCGACATGAACTTTAATGAGTAATGGAGACGATCAAAAGGACTGCCATAATTGGCAATCAAATAAACCGAGACACTGAGCAATTGTCTCTACAGAAGCAGAAGCGAGTTGGCCAACACACAATGACGAAGGAGCTTTTGAAGCCTCGGCGACTTGAGCTACGAAGCGAGCGAGGTGCAGCGTTGCTGCTGCTGCTGCAGCTAAAATATTGGTTTAACTTATTATGGCTGGAATGAAAGTGCCAAATGCTCAAAAGGAGGTGAAAGTGTTAAGCGACTTGTCTATGTGAGCAGGTGTTAGTTACCTTGAATGACGTTGGGGAATTTGGGGGCGGGTTTGAAGTCACCTAACCCCCTCCCCCACCCTTATTCCAACATAATGCGAAAGATTTCTCTCCCGTCATTCAAAACCACCCACGTGATGCTAATTATCTGGTGCGCCTACAGAAACTAGAACTCGTGGCTAAATTAATCCATTTTGTTATGGCGAAATAAAGATACTTTATCTTCCCTTCTGCTCATTTTCTTTCTTTTTTTTTAAGCTGCGTGGCTGAGAGGGGGGGGGATAGGAGGGCGGCCTAAGATTTCGAAAGAAAATGACGACGGCTTCCTGGAGGAACAATGGGAGAACGTTTTTACCTGGCCGACAGAGAATGCCCGATACCTAACAAAGCACAAATTTAATGGAGGAAACTTATGGGCGCATTTATTGCAGCCATGTTTACATGGCTGGTCGATCGGGCTTTAACAGCAGTGGAACTTACGCAATGCTTACATTCGGACATCAACTGCCATGAATTTCAAAATAGAGAAAGTAGTCAACAGATCAACAGTACGTGAGGACATGATCCTTAACTATACATCGAGTATATAATGTACACGAGCACAGAGAAGAAATAACACGTATCGAATATATATATATATATATATATATATATATATATATATATATATATATATATATATATATATATATATATATATATATATATACTATACACACACATACAGCATGCATTAAAGATTTTGCTACAAGAGTATTTAGAACAGACAACTTACTCGGTGCAAAGAAAAGGAGCCAGGGATGTACCTGAGAAGTAAAATGTATGACGAAGGGTTTGTTCCCTATACGGTGTTTTACTGATGATATGCCGACATACTTTTCGACGGAACACTGGTCACTCGCGTCTTACTTTACTTTTCCATTCTTATTTTTTCTTTCTCTATTGACAGAGAGATGAGACATAAAAGTCTTATTACCTTAGAAAATAGCAAAACAAAAATCTTACAGTACTTTTGAGCAATTAAATTTACTTACATATTTTATGGTAACAATACAAACAATGATTAAATTCTCTATTCCTTCGGATACAAACAACTTTGCATTCTATAATTAAAGAGTTTCTCCTCCAAAGTCTTTTGGTGCATTTGCTCAGCAACCTCTACTTTTTTAGGACCATTTTCTCTCTCTCTCTCTCTCTCTCCATGACGTACTCTCTACTAACAACCCAGTAGCATCAGTAGCAGCATTGATCGGAATCTCTGGAACCCGAAGGGAGGTCAAATTTTTGGCAGCAGTATTATCTTCTTTCATAAGAAGTGAAACGTGCTTTTGAAGAGGAAAAAAAGAGAGGGGGGGGGGTTAGCAAAAAGAAAAATAACTTGAATGCAATTCCCTGCCAGAGCATTTCCGGCGACGGAGAACGTCCCGACAATTAGCAAGAGTCAAAAGTGACTTTGTGCTTAAACAAACAGAGGCCCGTTTGGGCGCGCGGAAGGAAATCCAAGAAGTGTAACGACAGAGGAGACATCTTTAACAATGTTCCTTATAAAAGATTCCGAATAAAACGTAAGAAAAGAGAAAGGGAGAATGGTGGAGCTCTTTCCATTATGTAAATCGAGAGAGAGAGAGAGAGAGAGAGAGAGAGAGAGAGAGAGAGAGAGAGAGAGAGAGAGAGAGAGAGAGAGAGAGAATGGGTTTCTAAAATCTAATCATCACCGATTTCACAAACGGGAAAATAATCACAAATGAATTCTCTTGAGCGCTGCCCAAGCTTTTCGTGCATAAAAAACAACAAAGTAAGATGTGGAAATATTGATGACTGTAGTATTAAAAAACAAGATGTCTGCAGCCCACCGAGAAAACACATCTGAAATCAATGGTCAAGTAACTTGCAGAAACTCGATTGTCTACAATCGACAGTTTTGGTTATTGTGCAAATCTTGCCAGACACTCACGACTGTAATTTGATTTACTGTAAGAAGCATAAGTATTCAGAAACTAATAAGATTTCTTAAGTTCGACAAACGTCGAGTTAGAGAGAACGCCTATAAATAGCGTCTAAGTGTAGTGAAATATGAAACTCAACATCTTTAATTCCTAAATGACAGTTAGAAATTGGTATCACACAACGACGGGCGCCGAATCGAAATATATTATGTTTACTGCAGTATTCCAAGATTACCACTGGGTGTTGAAAAAGAATGACTGTTTTAGTGTTGTTTCTTTTTTTTTTTTTGTATTTGTGAAGACCCAATTTTCCATGGAGTATTCCTACCCCCATTTACCCAAGAAATGTTGGTGCCCGTCGTTAATGGGACAAAGAAATAAGCCAGAAGACGCATAAAAAGCGTGAAAAACGCCTGGATACAAGAGGAAGGTAGAGTACAGATGTTGTCTAAGGGATGGTAGGTGAAAAAAATCTGGTGGTTCTGGTTGAGGAAATGTAAACTTTTTTACCGCTACATACTGGCTGGGAGAGGCGGTAAGGGGGAAGGAGAGAGAGAGAGAGAGAGAGAGAGAGAGAGAGAGAGAGAGAGAGAGAGCTCTGGGTTAGTTAGGCAACGAAATCGTAAAAATACCCGCCAAAGGAAAAGGGCAAATGATTAAGGGTAAAATAAATTCAGGGTATGAAAAGGCAAACATCTTTTCGGTGCGCTGGCTGTCCCATCTTCTCGCTATGGGGATACCGATGATGTCAGAGAGAGAGAGAGAGAGAGAGAGAGAGAGAGAGAGAGAGAGAGAGAGAGAGAGACGGGGCGGGGAGGGTGCAATTCGAAAAGTAGGAAATCTATAGGATAAGCAGCGTGGGCGTAACGGTCAGAAGAGTTAGTTGGTTAAAAATGGGGGGTTAGGGGGTACGGGAGATGGGTAATGGGCTAAGGACAAGGGGCACCTTTTTCTTGTGAGTTAAGCGAAGAAGGCCAATGGTTAGAGGGGTGGGGGAAGGAGGGGGGGGATGCGTGCCCTCTCATCTGCCGACTACCCAGGCTGGCCCAACATAACATTCCCCATCCATCCTCCCTTGACCAGGACCAGCGTTATTACCATCCTAATGTGCAACAAAGATTACTCTGCTCTTTGGCTCTTCACAAAGGAGCCTTGAAGCTTAAGGACTAGCCTCAAACGAGGCGCCCTAACTATAATGCCACTCGAAGGATTCTTCCACTCGGTGTGTCTAGAACACGCGGCCTACAAATAGCTGACGAAGGCTCTCCACAACCAACGCAAACGGAGATCCTTTGTCAAATGAGGTAAAAAAGGAAAAAGGAGGAAGGGGGAGGGGAGGGGGGGGGGCGAGAGAAGGATGAGTCCCGGGAAGGAAGCAAGTCTGCTGCCAGTCCCTTTCCAACCATGAAGATTCTTCTTATTCTCCCTCTGGTTCAGACAGCACCGGCAGCAGCAGCGGCAGCAGCAGCAGTCCCTCTACCTCTCATTCTTCTCCCTTCAGTAGCCTCTTACCCACCACCTTCAGGTCCCTAACCGCCACCCCCTTCCCCTTCCAAATCCCATACCTCCCTCAACCACCACCGCCAGCGTCGCCTCCTCCTCCTCTATCTCCCATAACCTTACTTTTTAAGCCCAAATGCCACCACCACCCAACCAGGGTTTCTTTAGTCACTGGCGGAGGCCACATTTTGCCTTATCATGAGCTCTTCGGTCGACTTGCCGAATTTCATTACCGTCTGTCTGTCCCCGGTTCATTTTCTCTTCCCCAGGCCCATACTCCCCCCCACCCCTCCCCCTTCTCTCCACTGAGCTGCTGCTCGTAATGTGTACATTCATTCAGTGTCTCGCACGGAAGCTATTTTTCCATAAAAGAAGTTACTAACCGACTTGCAAGGAATAATAGTATTTCCAGGATTACTGGCAACCTCTTTTTTTAATGGCAAGTGGATCTTGGTTATATATTATCAAAAACATTCATGACACCGAGAATAAACATGCGCATGCTTTACAGTCAAGATCACATCTACAGAGATCAACTACAAACCATTAACTATAAAATTCTCGAAGCCCGAGAGAACAACCCTCAAGGGGGCCCCTGCTTGTTCCGACCTTTTTTTTTATGACATCGCCTTCGCCGACAACTGAAATTTGGAAATTCTCTTCTCTGTCTCTCTACCCATCTACTGAGATGAGACCATCACCCAATGGTTTCTTTCTTCCCGAGGGTGCGTCCTCTTCGAAACTCGGTGGATACTTCAAATGAAACTGGTGTTCTATCTCCCGGCCCCATTTCTCTTTGACAAATCGAGAGGCCTCCGCTGTCCTCCTCCTCCTCCTCCTCCTGCGCTCCTCTGCTCTTCCTTTTCTAGCCTCATGATCAGGGCCTCTCTCGATGAAGCCCTCAATCCCTAAGACGATTCCCAATCTCTCAGACGCTGTGGGAATATGGAGAGGGGACAGGAAATGGAAGAGACGGCAAGACAGTGATGATGACGAGTGACGACGATAGTGACGTGTCATGACGACTGCGACGATAAGGGGAGGGAAAACAAGCTAGCTGGAAATACAGAGGAGGACGACGCTAAGAATACAAATGACGGATGGAAGGGGAGGGGAGGGGAAGGGAGGGGAGGGGATGGGAGGGGGAGGGCGTTCAGCAAGAAGGCAAACGAAGGGCGATAAGCTAAAAGGAAGAAGACGAGGACCACACGATTCCCGCGCGCCCCTCGGATGGTTGCACCTGGCAGGGCCCTTTGCATGCCTCGTCACACCCAGCGCTCACCACCTTCCTCTCACCTTATACCACACTCCACTTAACCCTTTTTTTCGGTACAATGATGCCTGGCCAACACTCGCTACTTACTCACACTCCTAAACCTCACTCCCTCTATGCAATGGACTGATGGACAGACACTTCATCACCGTCATGACATGCCCTAAAATACAGGCGTATAGGGATAAGGGATGACAATCGCACAATTTTGGAGGACCAAGTGATACACCCACTTACAGGAGGGTCCATTAGTGACATACTTAAAAGGTTTAAAAATTCTGCAATGCTCATATAAATTTTTGATGTGGCTAGAAAAGTGACAAATTGGGAATATTATTATTAACGTAACTATGACAATGCTTGGTGACAATTTTATCATTTTTAATCCTTGTCTATCTTTTTTGCACAGCTGATCTTGTGTAGATTCCACTGTTACAATTAATGTAGCCTAGGCTAAGAACATTGTAATTATTAGTGTCTGGTATGTGTATGTGATTTTACCACTATTATTACCATTATTATTGTTTCTGCTGTCATGTATGTTACTGTTATTGTTATTACTAGTATTCAATCTCAGACGTGTTCCTTTGGGAGAGGGTATTAATCATTTTCTTTTGTCTATTTTTTTATATAAATGTAAATGAGATATATATGTATGTACTTATATGTATGGTAAACACACACACAAACATACACACACACACACACACACACATATATATATATATATATATATATATATATATATATATATATATATATATATATATATATATATAATGTGTGTGTGTGTTTAGCTCGAACTGTACCTACTTCATTGATAAAACCCAGTGCTTATGACAGGGGCTTTTCCACTACGTTACTCAACCCTTTTGGGCGTCCTGGTATCTTTTACTGATGCTACGCCTCTCACAGGATGAAAGAGGGTGTCCATTAAACTAGCCTCTCAAGAGGCACAATTCCAATTCCAATTCATTCCGAAGGCCTCGGCCTTCGTCATCCACTTCCCCTTAAGAATCTAGGAGGGAAAATTCCCAAGAAGCAGTCCCCACTAAAAACTTTTGCCTCAGATTTCTGCATCCTCACAACAATTTTCTGCGCTTATCTCTGTCGCAACCTATTTTTATTTTAATCATCACGAGCTGTTTACCATCGTTCTTGCTTCAACCTTGCAGAAATAATACGCGTTATTATAAATACTGACACAAAATTCCATAAATCTAATTTCAGGTTCACTTTGTGTATTTCAGTTTTTATTTTTACTATAGAAGTCTTCCATTTATATCCTTTCCAAACGGTTTGGTATTCCATTAGTTTCTGTCAAGACCTCTATAGTCGTATAAATATTCGTAGCTAAAAGTGCCGTTTTAATATCTAACAAATGAAATCGAACGTTATACGACTGTAGAGGTCTTGACAGAAACTAATGGAATACCAAACCATTTGGAAAGGATATAAATGGAAGACTTCTGTAGTAAAAATAAAAACTGAAATACGCAAAGTGAACCTGAAATTAGATTTATGGAATTTTGTATCAATATTTATAATAACGCGCACTATTTCTGTGAGGCTGAAGCAAGAACGATGGTAAACGGCTCGTGATGGCTACGGAGACTTCGATTGCTGATTCACAGAGAGGTAAACTTAACTAACTCATTAATCAACCACTGCTGATGGATACACTTGAAATTCCAGCAATTTATGCTTTCTATGATGCAATAATACGGCTTCCTCTCACGCGGTCTCGCAACACACGTCAAGCTGCCTCTTCCCACAATTATTCTAAGGATATCGGTAATCATCATAGGATTATACGGTTCAGTGGTGGCTTCTTTCCTCATGTTCCTGCCCAGCTTTGGCATTCTCTTCATTCTTCGGTTTCTCCCGACTTGCAATTTCTCCCTTTCCGAGTTACCTCTATTGCTCCCTTCATGGTTAAGTCCCACCCCTTCTTTTGTGTGGTTTTATTAGAGACTGAGTTAGAAAAAAGCATTAGGCTGCCCGTCCCATGGGCCTTTGCTTTTAAAAAATATGAGTTTTTAAGTTACACATTTTCCACTTCCATTTCTTCATCAATTTTATACAAACACACGTTTAGCGTGATAAGAAATTTGACTTTTGTCACAGCTGGGACATAACAATAGTCAGGCCACATGAACTGAGTTCTATTCTGGACAACTTTTGCACAGCTCCTGCAAGCAGCAAAGCGTGTCCTTCCAAATCCAAGCAGGAACTGATCCAGAACTAACAAGGCCTAAGAGGGGCCGCCAAAAGGCGGAGTCACGAATCACTTTTCTGGCATGTTTTAGCATCTTAAAAACAAACTTTGTGACTTAGTGCTGAGCACCGCAGAAGACAGGCTACTTGGAACAAGCTTAGGCAGCAAAATACTACAAGTCAGACTACGTACTTGTGTGACGTCACATCCAAGAGCCCCGAGAGGCCTGTTCTTGGACGGATATTTGGGACGTCAAGGTCCGTTAACTAACCACGCTTTTATAGACTCGAGCCATTTATTCGTTTTTGTCCTTCGCCTTCCCTGAATGGCCACCCATTGACTGCATGAATGCGAGTCGTGAGAAGATGAAGAGAACACAATATACATTCACAAAGGATCAACAGAGCTGATCATATCCAGTTTCTCCTAAGATATTCGTTTCTTATTGTTAATACCGGTGATTATCTTTTTAATTCAAAATCTCTTTTTCACTTTTACGTAACAAGGTTTATAAACGCTGATAAGCGAGGACAATGTTGATAAAAAATAAGCACAAGAGATCCTAAACAGTAGCCTGATTCAAAATTAAAATATCACGTGTAGCAAGCAAGCATTAAAATTCAGATCGGGTGAAAGTGTAACCAACCGTGACAGGCACAAACTGAGTCTAAAAAATGTAGCTTTTCATCGGCTCTTTATTCTTGCAAGGCCTTGCTCTCTTTAATAATTATTCAGCGTCCATGAGTTGCAAATACTTTGAGATATCTAAGTAAGCGGACGTATTGTTCATGGCCTTGAGAAGGAGCCCGCCCCTCTCCCAAAAACCAACCTCCACCCCTCCACGTCGACAAGGGGTTCCCTCTCCCCTGCTTCTTTCCTTCAACAGAAGAGCCAAAGGAAACAATGGTTCCATGCTAAACGGAGACTCCACCTCCCTCCCCCGCCCCTTCCCAATTCCCATCTTACCAGCTAACCCCAAAAAATCCCACATTCCCACTCCCCCTTCTGGGACTTCATCGCTGTTCTTTCATTATGTCCAAGAGGAGGGTTTAACTCGAACAAGTTCCGTAAGTTACAGAATTATATAAAGGACAAATGTCACACAAAGAGGCTGATGATACTGTAAACGCATTTCACTTAGGAAACAAAAGTAACCTGGGCTAACCTAACCTTACCGAAACAGTTCACGGTCAAGCGGAAGTCTTTCGTGGTGACGATTCGACATTTCATCATATTTACGAATGTAACCTCAACTCAAATTCCCTTTTCTTCGTGTGTATATATATACAAGACAGTGCGTGTGGGCTGTCAAGAGGCGCCTTGCATTGAGAGAGGGAGGATTAAATGTACAAACAGCAAATAAAAGTTTATTCGTCTTGTAACTGAAGGATTACATGAACGAGCAAGAAAATTGCCACGCTTATATGACTACGCAAACCTACATGCAGGTTTTATGGCATCCTTCGCTATAAAACCTGCCTGACAACAGTTCGTGATATAAATCAATCAATCATCGCTGTAAACCTTGGCCAGGCAGCAGGAAGTATAAAAAAAAAAAAAAAAAATCTTCAGCACCACAGCGAAAAGGAAATTATGCAGTGGCAGCAGACAAATTAAATTTTCATCTCTGTTCCAGGACAAATACAGAGTAATCAAGTATTCGGTGCCGACCATTCAAGCGTGACGCATTACCTTGCAGTTTATGCAGGTAACTTTCTCAACACACATATAACATCGGTAAGTTTAGCCCAAGCATTTTATCCCGATAACTTTCTATCCTCTGTTCTGACGCCATATTTTGAATCTTCTGATGTATAGAGGTAACTCTGCATCTTACAATTTATAGCGATAATTTTGCACCCTCTCTTTTAGAGATAACTTAATGATCCGTAAATTCATCCAACTGATGTCCTTCGTTTTGTCCTGATAGTTCAGTGTAGTCTTTCATCTCAATGTCTTTGTATCCGGTTTTGTCGCCTTGCTTTGCTTCTCCAAATCTCTACTTTGTGTTTTATGACTTCTAGCTTTCAAATAGAGAAAACTTTTATCATTATCATATTATAATTTAGTAATTTTTTATACTATATTCTACACAACATCTATTCTTCAACCAGATGACTATTGTCACTGATGCCGAAAATGCGCCATCTACCTACATGATCGAGAGAGAGAGAGAGAGAGAGAGAGAGAGAGAGAGAGAGAGAGAGAGAGAGAGAGAGAGAGAGAGATAGAATGCTAGTGTTTGAATGAAAAAGGTCCCTAGTTCCGGAGCGCTGGTTTGGTCATGAGATCCCTCAAGGGCGGCGCATGAGCTCAAATTCTGGCTGAAGATAGAGGGAGTGGTGGCTCTGCAGTACAGACAGGGGGAGATGGGGGGAGGAAGGAGCACTGACAATGAATTACCATGAGAGAGAGAGAGAGAGAGAGAGAGAGAGAGAGAGAGAGAGAGATCTTTTACAGCACCGTACCGGTTTTCAAGGTCACTTCCAACGCGGTCTTCCTAACATTATGCATTCCCGAAAACGTCTGTTTCTGTAATGACAAGATGTGAATATGGTGCTTAGCAGTGGCCAGAGGACACCGCTGAGCACACACGCTCATGTCTACACCTACACAGGCGTAAGCGCACACAATCGCGCACATGTAATGTAGCCTACTTCCGGTACCGGAGGCACTTTTTAGCACTCTGGTAATTTCACGGAGTAGCAGGAGGTGCGGCGCTGCTTGACATGCTAACCTTTTACCTGCCGACGGCCATGGCTCAGACCGCGACTGCTCTTCCCACAAAGATGGATATCCTTCAAGGGTGGATGTCGCGGACTTGTTAAATTGTACACCGCGGTGGATATCGCGGCGCAGATCCACGTCCGAAGAGGATATGATTGGATATTCATTCGCGGGTGGATGTTAGGCTTGAACTCGATGCCTCCAGTAGATATCCAACCTGCTGGTTATCGATGGATATCTGTCAAAACTGACACATGCGCCGAATGTGGGAAAATCTGTTCCTAAAAACAAAGATGTCGTTACATAATATATATTCTATTCCTAAACACTCGGCGGGTGCAGCAAAAATCTAACAGACGCGGTAATAAAGATCAAGAAGGCATGATCTTTCTTCTCCAGTATTCAATCATACCGTAAAAAATATATTTCTTTAAAACGGCGATTGCAATAAATGATTAAAGTGTCTACCGGAAAAGATATCACTAGAAAAATTAATCGATATCGACGGCTGCCTATGCATTTTCAGTCGCTGCTTCGCCAAATGCGCAATAAATCAATCATTCCACATCTCTGACAACGAGTGAATGTTAAATTGTTATAGTTCTTCAATCTGGGTTTGTAAACTGGATACAGCAGCATGTTGCTCTTTTGTGAATCTCCGCAGCAGTGTCCAACACCGAAGGGAGACCAGTTGGTGAAACTAACCGCGAAGACCTTTTCTCAACATGAATTGCACTGCACCACATTCGTCACTGTTCGACAATTTATTGCAAAGTATCCTTATAGTCATTATTTCTTTGCCTGAACATCATGTATTGACATCCTTCTGTAAAATACAGGCAAATACCAAATGTATTCTTTGACGAACACTCTCTATATATGTATGTGAGCATAATAATAATAATAATAATAATAATAATAATAATAATAATAATAATAATAATAATAACGTCTATCCTACAAGAACTGTATATAAAAAGGCGTAGGTTTTAAATTGCAAAACAAAATAGAAAAGATAAACTGATCCATTAGCATTTTACAAAGTGCATGAACAGGGCGACCTTGGATAACCTAAAACGGTACAATTCCAGATCTTCAAAGGGATATCCGCCACCCTGCATGAGTGTGCTTGCTTGGGACGGGAGAGCCTCCTGAAGGTAACACAATCCGCAAAGATTCCGGGGATCTAAAAAGTTATAATGGTATCAAGCCCTTTGATGCGGGAGGTCATATTTATAGTGACGTCACAGCTGCTTCTTTAGGAAAGAAGTCATATAATATATATATATATATATATATATATATATATATATATATATATATATATATATATATATATAATATATTACAATTATACTTTCTGTTTTTCTCTTGCATAACTGTAGCTTGAGTGTACACAAATAAATACAACCTAAATATGACCAGCTCACCGTGAAATGGAAGCCATTCTATCCTAGGTGGCCATCATGGCTACACTTAACGAGAGAAGCGGCAAAAACGGCCTCAGCCATGAACTCAACAACTGAAGTGAACCTAAAACTTGCTAACTGAAGAGAACCCACAAGACGTGAATATTCTCAGTGAGCCGAACCTACCACTTCTGAGGGAAGAGAAAAAACCAAACCCAGATGGAGAGCTGTTACTTGCACTCCTCAGGGTGTCCTCCTGCTATACTCCTTGCCCGGTGGGATAGAGAGCTGAGGGGGCAGTTAACCCCACGGACCCCTGGAAGTATGACGCCGCCCCGGGCCCTGGAATCCCTTCCTCTATATATCTCTTCTTCGACCTATTCTTCCCCTCTGCTTTTCCCTGAGAGAAGTGGGCCTCTTGAGACACACCCTACGCATCTACCCTCCGATATTCATTCCTTGCACATGCCAACGGCGTCTATTAGACGAAGGTCCTATTTCGAGAGGGTACTTCACATTTCACAAAATGGGTCTCGGTCTACATACGTCGAATACGCAGCGCTAAAAATTTGAAGAATTTAATAAGCATCTAGACCTTGCGGGAAAACGTTTTGAAACGAGAAAGGTGGTTTGGGAGAGAGGGACGCTACTCTCCCACTGACGCTCAGTCATTCCAGCGGATAACAAGCCTCACTGTGACCATTATACAATGCACAACAACGGAAGGAATAAACAGACGACTGAAACGCTTTTACGATACCTCATTCAGTAACATGATCCAAGTCTTTTAACTGTAACTTTGTTCTGCAAAACAATGCGAAAACTCGAAATGAGAAAAAATATCTAAGACCCAATTTCCAATCAAGACACCATTCCTTTAGCAACCTAGTGTCTAGGAAAGCTACATCTCTGGCAAATTCCTCGCACGTCTGCCCCGGAGAAGTAGGAGAGGAGCAGGTGTCCAGTGGACGTTAGAGCAGGGTTGAAAGAGAAGACACAAAAGGCCGTCGAAGACATAGAAGGTTGATAACCAAGTTATGAATGGGCCAGTGATCGGTCATTGAATATCCTATCCCCACCCACCCATGCCTTCCAACCCTACCTCACGCCCACACCCATCCTTCACCTCCCAAGACCTTGAACTTCAATAAAATATCGGAGTGGGATCTGCATATAAAACGGGAGGAGTGGGGTCTTAGGGACATGGAGGAGGATCCTGCCATGGACAAGAAGCAGTGTGGTTATCTATCAAACCCAAAACGGACTTGTCAGTAGCTTTCCCTCTTTCAATTTCACAACAGCAGCAGTAACATCAATTAACAACGCGTTGGACTTCAGTTTCAGGGGTAAATCAATAAACTGTTAGCATTTGATACAAGCCTCGAAAAAACACACTTATCGGATGATATGTTCAACAAATCAGTCTGAAAAATGTGAGAAATATATGTGCGGTTAGATAACTGAAACCTACTTACATTTTTCTATCCGTCATATTCCAAAAGCTTTCCTTTTCCAGCGGCCTCATAAGAAAGAAAACTTTCTTCAGCTGATGAAGAAAACGAGCTAAAAGAATCCAGTGATGTGTAATACGGATAATGACAATGACGAATGACGCTTCTAATGCCATTCCATGAAAGAAAAAACTAACAGTAATAAAAAAAAGAAAGAAAGATGACTATGGTCCCGTTCCACGAACGCGCCGTCCTCACGCAAAATCCTTTCCAGACCTTTACCTCTTCTCGACTGAAAAGAGCAGACTAACATTTCTGGATAATGACGATGCTAAGAAATTCGTCCATATACCTACAATCCGGCTCTAATTCGCTCAGCCACCAAAATTAGAGGGAGGCGGGAAGAGAACGTAACATCTAAGTCAAACCGCAAACTTCCATTCATAATCATTTACTCGTCAATGATTCCAGGACGAAAAAGGGCCAACAGTAACAACAATAGTCTTTCCAGGTAATGAGGATGATTCTTGCAAGTTCAACCGGGCCCCCCAAAGCCCCTTCATTACCTACTGTAATTCAGTTAACCCATACATAAGTTTTGGGGGAGATTTTGTGGCCAGGAGGAACTTCCAGGTCAAGCCCTGTCGTGCTAGAAGCATGTGCCGGAACACGCATCTCTCTCTCTCTCTCTCTCTCTCTCTCTCTCTCTCTCTCTCTCTCTCTCTCTCGTACCAGATTGTCTTCCACCTGACCAGTGTCACTAGCCTTATTTTTTCTTCACCCTTTACTTTCTCTTATCCTTTCCGAACAAAAAAAGAGCTGGAAGTCGACCAACAAAAAATAGTGAAACTAACCGACTCTTGAGTAATTTTCAACAGAACAGTTTGATCTGAACCTTCCCAATCAGACGATTATGGAACAACCTATCACGAATTAATCTTTTGCAGAGCAAAGTCAGTTGTTATATAAATGTTTTACATAACCACCTATCAAAATATAAATGGTTTACATAACCACCCATCAAAATATAAGTTCCACAAAATGGGTCATCAATCCTACGCTAAAAACAAGAAAAGAACTTGCTCTACTCACTTCAAATCATTAACACGTCCACATTATGAAGAGTATAATTGTTCAGTGTCTCACACTATCACGCCCATCAGCTGTACCCCAGAATGGAGAAAGTCGAGGAAATTAAAACGGCCAGCGTGGGCGTATTAGGGAAGAACTTGTGGGTTGCCCCAACCAAGGCGGCTCCTGGACACACTGAACGCCCATAAACCGTGAAACGTTACCTAATGGGACTTACTGGAGGTCCTGGGAGAGCTTTACAAACCAATTCCCGTCATTAGATTCTTACTGATGTCACAAATAACCAAGTTATTCTCAAGTATTTTTCATGGGAAGAAGGATATGACAAATGCAATATATATATATATATATATATATATATATATATATATATATATATATATATATATATATATATATAGATATATATATATAAATATATATACCATATAAGGAAAGAGTGCTATATATATATATGCCTTTAGAAAGGCCTCGCAACACTCCAGTGTTTCTCTTTCCTTCCTGGATTTTATCTGTATTTATATATTCATCACGTTCCATATTTTCTTGATTCAGTTATACACACATATATATACAATGTATGCGCGCACGCGTGTGTGGGGTTCACTAGAACCGACAGGGGCGAGAGGTTGGAAAACAAAGTAAATCTAATTCTCACTACCGATGTCAAATTCTTTATATTTATGGTGTTACTCATTTGCTTCTTTATTTATTTTTACTCCTCCTCTCTTCGTTGTTCCGCGAGTTTTGGGCTGCCGATTTATTCCTTATGGTCGTGCGCCCATTCTGAGCGAACATATATAATAATAATAATAACTGGCTTGACGAAGACGCGTCACTTTGAAGATAAAAAAAGCTTCGATTTGTTGTGGGGGTCTTGTGTGCACTACTTCAACTATCATACAGCAGATGAAAAAGCCCAGACATGTTTGAATTAGCCTTTGACGGTTGAGTGGTGGACATCCAAGCGACACATAACGGTCCAACAATGAACGAATAAGCCTAATGGCCTTCCTACGAAGTTTCTAGCTGCAGGGAAAGAGAGCGCGCTATTTACCATTGTGAATAAGTCTTCTCCTTGGACTATTTCGAAAAGAAATGCCAATGAAAAACGCTACACTGATTAACGAACGCAAATTGTTAGTTAGCGCTCTCGCACCAATTATGGTCAGGAGTTCTGTATACAGATTTTCTTTCAATGTTTAGCGCATTCTCAAGTTACTGTTCTCCGAAAGAAGAACAGTAAAATTAAAAACTGCGTTCTTCTCCATGAAATCAAATAAGAGGCATGCCATGTTGTAAGCATAATTAAAACTTGCCGGAGAAAAAAACAAACACAGAATGTGCTGTAGACCCGTGAACAGAATTTGATCATCAATCAGATGACCAAAGAGTTTTCCAGTTAATGAAACATCCTGAAGACATTCCATTCCCCTAAAACAAAATAACGGACGGCCAATCTTAAGTTCATCGCAAGAGTAACTTTAGGCCTATCACAGTCAAGTTAACTGGAATGGATGGAGAGGAAAAAAGTAACCAAAACTTAAGCCTACGACAGAAGCATCTCAAACCCTCTTAAAATTCCAATTCAAGACTACTTAATGGAACACGCAATATAACTGAACACCCAATGTCGATTTTTACTTTAACCAATTTGTAATTATTAATATGTAAAAATACATTAGATTACTGAATACAATATATCAAAATACTGTCCTTATATGGAAGACATAAGCTTGAGTGAAATATATACTGTACTGCACAAATATACCATCGCAATGTGAGTTAACTATTACCAAAAGGAGAAATATTTTGTACGGCATATATTCATTTCTTTCTCGTCTTCTGAACCCAAACGAAGCGATCTTCCCCGAATCTTGGTGAAGTGGTCTTTCTGAAATCTATCGGGCTCTTGTTTAGTGGAAGGATGAGGATGACTTGACACTGTACGGTTATGCTATGGCAGCTCTCATTAAGGTTGGACGGGTTTCGAGAGAGAGAGAGAGAGAGAGAGAGAGAGAGAGAGAGAGAGAGAGAGAGAGAGAGAGAGTTGCCTTGCAGCACAAAGTTTCACAATACCCAAACTCACGTCTCTTCAAGAATACAGTTTTTGTGACAACAAAAAAGTAAAAAGCTCTTGACAGCCTCAAGAGCGGCACATATGGGCTGACCAAGGAAGACACCACAGACGAAAATTTGAAACTAAACCAGCTAACTTCCCCTGGCCCCGACAGCCCCGCCCCCTTCCCACCCACCAAAAAAAGGAATTCATCTGGGATATTGGTGTTAATCCCTCTGTGGCAAGCTTACCCAACCGTCGCCACGGTCTGACAACAAGGTGACGGCCCATCTCGCCCTCTTCCCCTACCCATGTCCTTTTTCAATTCCCCCCCCCCCCCGTCCCCCGTGCCTCCTCCATCCAGCTTTTCAGCAAAAGACCATGTCCTCCCCCCCATCGGCCCCACCCCAAACCCAAACGCCCTCTTACCCATCGACGGCCACTCACGCACTATACCGTGGCCATCATGGAGGAAAGGAAACGGGGCAGGGACCAGGGGGAGGCAACAGCAACCATGGTGGAAAAGGAAGCTGACCTCGTCCTCCCCCTTTCCTCTTCCCAAAGAACCCCTCCACACCCACGCAACCCTGCTTTCCCTCCTCTGACCTACCCCTCCCCCATTCCTACTTCTGAGTATCACATGGCGACGCAGCGCGCACATACACACACACACACACACATACACTTCAGAAACACAACGTGACATCTCTCGGCCAGAAGGCCCCAAGTGGATCCAGGGCGGCAACCCGGAGAAAAGAAAAAAAAAAAGGGGTGGCCAGATAGGGCCTCCTCCCCCTCCTCTACTTCCTCCAGCACCACACTATACCACGCCTTCGCTACAATCTCCCTGGCACCCCCCCCCTTCCTTTTTTTTGACCCCTCAAAAAAACCTAAATCAAGCCGCCTACTCAAGTCATGGATGCTTGCACCGCTTGCTTAGCGCTCTTCTTATCCATGGCCTGGGCTCGTGCGAGAAAACCCTGGAGATCTCGCATTAAATAGTCTCTGGCTTTCCTCTTCCATCGAGCGAAATGGAAGGAAGACCGAAAGAAACGAGAGGAAAAAGTCGTTACATAAAGGAGTCTCTCAGAAAAGCTTCATCTGATGAGATCCATCGAGACAGGAAACGCGAGATGTCACCCACTTAAAGGAATGGGCGATTCCTGCAAGAGCGCTGCGCTCACACACCAAGGAAATCCGAAGGTGTTAAAACTGTACACACACACACACACACACACACACCAGACATGGCCTCATATGTAAGCACACAGAGGAAGTTCAAAGAGCAAGGATTTTATAAGGGCGGGTTGGGTGGTGCTTTTATCATGCTGAATGAATATAGCCATCGTGAATAACTTTTTCTTTTCTTCTATGCATGACATGGCAAATGCCATTCTAAGGCGGTGGGTGTGGCTGGTTTCTACTCTGTGAGTGTGTGCAACCATAAACAAAAAAGAGCCAGGTTTACAAGACGGTGAACACTCATTTACACCGCCATACAAATTTCATACACACACACACACATATATATATATGTATATATATTTATATATATATATATATATATATATATATATATATATATATATATATTTATATGTATATATATATATATATTTTATATATATATAAATATATACATATATATTCTAGTGCAATCCTCTGGGAAGGTAGAAACGAGTAAGGTTTACACACCACACCACCCACACACACACACACACACACACATATATATATATATATATATATATATATATATATATATATATATATATATATATATATATATATATATATATATATCTTGCATGGAAGTGTAATAAAAAATTAAAAAGTGAGAGAGAGAGAGAGAGAGAGAGAGAGAGAGAGAGAGAGAGAGAGAGAGAGAGAGAGAGAGAGAGAGGCGACTTCTTAACCTTAAAATGGCTGTGGCAGTGCACCTTGTTGTGCCAGGTGGCACAGGGCGGGCGGGCGGGTGAGCGAGTGGGTGGTGTCTGAGGGAGAGGTCGGGTAGGCTGCAGGAGCAGGCCGCCGCCTGGCCAAGGCGGCTGTGGCCAGCGAGGATGGCGCTGATAAGAGGGAGCCTCTATGCGTGACCAACAGACACGCAGCAATTACTGTACATGATTCTTGCGTGGCCTCATTACAGAGGGGAATAACGACGCTCCTTGCAGTACAATCATTATCGCTGTGACGACGCACTTTTCAATTACGGACAAATAAAAGAAGAAGAAGAAAAAAAAAAGGCACAACCACACTGCATAGGATTTTGTATCCGAATGCTCGCTTGGATTGGAGTGACGCACCGGCGGCCAAAGTTATAACCCACCTCGGTTAATGACAATTTGCAAATTTAAAATCAAACTTGAATTACTGAGATACGCTCTTCATTATCCAAACGTAAAAGTTTTTTTTATATTTAATACGCTGTGATTAAAAGGAATTTCTTCATACCTAACCGCAAATGAAAGCATATGCGTGATCACAAGAACATTTTTCAGTGTTCTCAAAAACTGCTCCGACGCGTAATTATCAAGTGCATAAGACTGAGAGAAATATGTTAAAAACAAAAAGCTGAGTCATATAATAACTTGCATTGTATAATTCCTAGGATTAAACGCACAGCAGCAATCACCCACCAGTTGTTGCAAACAATTCTGCATAAAGATGGTCACCCGAAAGTCGATGATTTTGAGTTGGCACGACCGTGTAAAAAGAACATAACCGATGCGGCATCCATAAACAATGTCACTGATTTTAAACACACACACACACACACACGTGTGTGTGTGTGTGTGTATTTTCAGGTCATAGTTTTCTCTAATTATCGCTCGCGCGCGTAGTTATAGTAACTTCACTTTCAATAAGCACCACAACGGCAGTTTTCGTGATACTTTTTTAAGAGCAAATCTAACCTTGATACTGAAAAATTATCAGAATTTTGGATCATTCATCGCCCAGCATACAAAAAGAGCAATATTGGAATCCACTTCAAAAATGAACCCTAACAGTATCATAACGCATGAAAAAACACAAGGGCATAAAACAAGAATACAATATGATGCAATGAGAAGGTGCAATCTACAGTAATTACTATCGAAAGCATTAAGTCACCAATTGGTAATACTGGAGATTAATTGCTTAGAAAAATACTGTTCTTATAGTAGACGCTTAGGTTAAAAGAATTAATTAATGTAAAAAATTAATGTAAAAAGACATATTTACCTGAATGATATCAGTAACATAAAACTCTTAAATTCACAGGAATGCATTAAAAGAAAATCTGCGTGATTTATTATGATAATGGAGCAGTCGAGGTTCACGCAGTATATACTATATTGGTAATAAGACTGAAATTGACGTGAATTATATTGGCAATAAATTCACGTGAAATAAAAGACTGCTATATATACCATTATGAAAGATTCTACAACCTAATACAAAAAAATGAATTGTAAAACCCGGCAGAGGATGAAGAATATAATACTCGTGACAAAATCACAAGTAGTACATTAGTAACGAAATCTTCCTAATATGTATTAGGTTGTGGACTTCTTTACTGATGGTATACATAGTAGAATTATATTTCACGTAAATTTGAACCTGTTCATTACTAGTGTAAATTCAAGTAGATTTCAGTCTTATTACCATTACGTGAATCCAGACTGTTCCTTTACTTTTTAGAAAAGACTAAGCATCGGCTGTTTTGGAATACTGTCGTCAAAGGCGACCAGCAGCCGGAAACAGTTTCAAGGATCCTCTCTCTACGGATTTTAATACACCCTGATCGACAAGTTACGACAGAGTTCTCAAAACAGAAACAAGGGATGGAATGGAGGAAAGAAAATAAATTCCCAAAACAGAAACGAGGGATGGAATAGAGGAAAGAAAATAAATTCCTAAAACAGAAAAAAGGGATGGAATGGAGGAAACAAAATAAATTCCCAAAACAAAAACAAGGGATGGAATGGAAGAAAGAAAATAACTTCCCAAAACAGAAACAAGGAATAGAATGGAGGAAAGAAAATAAATTCCCAAACCAGAAATAAGGGCTGGAATGGAGAAAAGAAAATAAATTCCCAAAACAGAAACTAGGGACGGAATGGAGGAAAGAAAATAAATTCCCTAAACAGCAATAAGGGATGGAATGGAGGAAAGAAAATAAATTCCCAAAACAGAAGCAAGGGATGGAATGGAGGAAAGAAGAAAAAATACTAAAACAGAAACGGGATGAAATGGAGGAAAGAAAATAAATTCCCAAAATAGAAAAAGGGATGGAATGGAGGAAAGAAAATAAATTCCCTAAACAGAAACAAGGGATGGAATGGAGGAAAGAAAATAAATTCCCAAAACAGCAATAAGGGATGAAATAGAGGAAACAAAATAAATTCCCTAAACAGAAACAAGGGATGGAATGGAGGAAAGAAAATAAATTCCCAAAACAGAAACGAGGGATGGAATTGAGGAAAGAAAATAAATTCCTAAAACAGAAACGAGGGATGGAATAGAGGAAAGAAAATAAATTCCCAAAACAGAAACAAGGGATGGAATGGAGGAAAGAAAATAAATTCCCAAAACAGAAACAAGGGGATGAGAAAGAAAATAAATTCCTAAAACAGAAACGAGGGATGGAAAGAGAAAATAAATTCCCAAAACAGAAACAACGGATAGAATGGAGGAAAGAAAATAAATTCCTAAAACAGAAACGAGGAATGGAATAGAGGAAAGAAAATAAATTCCTAAAACAGAAAAAAGGGATGGAATGGAGGAAAGAAAATAAATTCCCAAACAGAAACAAGGGATGGAATGGAGGAAAGAAAATAAATTCCCAAAACAGAAACAATGGATGGAATAGAGGAAAGAAAATAAATTCCCTAAACAGCAACAAGGGATGGAATGGAGGAAAGAAAATAAATTCCCTAAACAGAAACAAGGGATGGAATGGAAGAAAGAAAATAAATTGCCAAAACATCAACAAGATGGAATGGAGAAAATAAATTCCCTAAACAGCAAAAAGGGATGGAATGGAGGAAAGAAAATAAATTCCCAAAACAGAAACAAGGGATGGAATGGAGGAAAGAAAATAAATTCCCTAAACAGCAACAAGGGATGGAATGGAGGAAAGAAAATAAATTCCCAAAACAGAAACAAGGGATGGAATGGAAGAAAGAAAATAAATTCCCAAAACAGAAACAATGGATGGAATGGAGGAAAGAAAATAAATTCCCAAAACAGAAACAAGGGATGGAATGGAGGAAAGAAATAAATTCCCTAAACAGAAACAAGGGATGGAATGGAGGAAGAAAATAAATTCCCTAAACATCAACAAGGGATGGAATGGAGGAAAGAAAATAAATTCCTAAACAGCAACAAGGGATGGAATGGAGGAAAGAAAATAAATTCCCAAAACAGAAACAAGGGATGGAATGGAGGAAAGAAAATAAATTCCCTAAACAGAAACAAGGGATGGAATGGAGGAAAGAAAATAAATTCCCTAAACAGAAACAAGGGATGGAATGGAGGAAAGAAAAAAAATTCCCAAAACATAAACAAGGGATGGAATGGAGGAAAGAAAATAAATTCATAAAACAGAAACAAGGGATGGAATGGAGGAAAGAAAATAAATTCCCAAAACATCAAAAGGGATGGAATGGAGGAAAGAAAATAAATTCCTAAACATCAACAAGGGATGGAATGGAGGAAAGAAAATAAATTCCCAAACAGCAACAAGGGATGGAATGGAGGAAAGAAAATAAATTCCCTAAAACAGCAACAAGGGATGGAATGGAGGAAAAAAAATAAATTCCCTAAACAGCAAGAAGGGATGGAATGGAGGAAAGAAAATAAATTCCCAAAACAGCAAACAAGGGATGGAATGGAGGAAAGAAAATAAATTCCTAAACAGCAACAAGGGATGGAATGGAGGAAAGGAAATAAATTCCCTAAACAGCAACAAGGGATGGAATGGAGGAAACAAAATAAATTCATAAAACAGCAACAAGGGGATGGAATGGAGGAAAGAAAATAAATTCCTAAACAGAAACAAGGGATGGAATGGAGGAAAGAAAATAAATTCCATAAACATCAACAAGGGATGGAATGGAGGAAAGAAAATAAATTCCCTAAACATCAACAATGGATGGAATGGAGGAAAGAAAATAAATTCCCTAAACATCAACAAGGGATGGAATGGAGGAAAGAAAATAAATTCATAAAACAGAAACAAGGGATGGAATGGAGGAAAGAAAATAAATTCCCTAAACATCAACAAGGGATGGAATGGAGGAAAGAAAATAAATTCCCTAAACATCAACAAGGAATGGAATGGAGGAAAGAAAATAAATTCCTAAACAGCAACAAGTGATGGAATGGAGGAAAGAAAATAAATTCCCTAAACAGCAACAAGGGATGGAATGGAGGAAAGAAAATAAATTCCGTAAAAACAGAAACAAGGGATGGAATGGAGGAAAGAAAATAAATTCCCAAAACAGAAACAAGGGATGGAATGGAGAAAGAAAATAAATTCCTAAACAGCAACAAGGGATGGAATGGAGGAAAGAAAATAAATTCCCTAAACAGCAACAAGGGATGGAATGGAGGAAAGAAAATAAATTCCTAAACAGCAACAAGGAATGGAATGGAGGAAAGAAAATAAATTCCGTAAACAGCAATAAGGGATGGAGTGGAGGAAAGAAAATAAATTCCCAAAACAGAAACAACGGATGGAATGGAGGAAAGAAAATAAATTCCCTAAACAGCAACAAGGGATGGAATGGAGGAAAGAAAATAAATTCCCTAAACAGCAACAAGGGATGGAATGGAGGAAAGAAAATAAATTCCCTAAACAGCAACAAGGGATGGAATGGAGGAAAGACAATAAATTCCCTAAACAGCAACAAGGGATGGAATGGAGGAAAGAAAATAAATTCCCTAAACAGCAACAAGGGATGGAATGGAGGAAAGAAAATAAATTCCCTAAACAGCAACAAGGGATGGAATGGAGGAAAGAAAATAAATTCCCAAAACAGAAACAAGGGATGGAATGGAGGAAAGAAAATAAATTCCCTAAACAGCAACAAGGGATGGAATGGAGGAAAGAAAATAAATTCCCAAAACAGCAACAAGGGATGGAATGGAGGAAAGAAAATAAATTCCCTAAACAGCAACAAGGGATGGAATGGAGGAAAGAAAATAAATTCCCTAAACAGCAACAAGGGATGGAATGGAGGAAAGAAAATAAATTCCCTAAACAGCAACAAGGGATGGAATGGAGGAAAGAAAATAAATTCCTAAACAGAAACAAGGGATGGAATGGAGGAAAGAAAATAAATTCCCAAAACAGCAACAAGGGATGGAATGGAGGAAAGAAAATAAATTCCCTAAACAGCAACAAGGGATGGAATGGAGGAAAGAAAATAAATTCCTAAACAGCAACAAGGGATGGAATGGAGGAAAGAAAATAAATTCCCTAAACAGCAACAAGGGATGGAGTGGAGGAAAGAAAATAAATTCCTTAAACAGCAACAAGGGATGGAATGGAGGAAAGAAAATAAATTCCCTAAACAGCAACAAGGGATAGAATGGAGGAAAGAAAATAAATTCCCTAAACAGCAACAAGGGATGGAATGGAGGAAAGAAAATAAATTCCCTAAACAGCAACAAGGGATGGAATGGAGGAAAGAAAATAAATTCCCAAAACAGCAACAAGGGATGGAATGGAGGAAAGAAAATAAATTCCCTAAACAGCAACAAGGGATGGAGTGGAGGAAAGAAAATAAATTCCTAAAACAGAAACAAGGGATGGAATGGAGGAAAGAAAATAAATTCCTAAACAGCAACAAGGGATGGAATGGAGGAAAGAAAATAAATTCCTAAACAGCAACAAGGGATGGAATGGAGGAAAGAAAATAAATTCCTAAACAGCAACAAGGGATGGAATGGAGGAAAGAAAATAAATTCCCAAAACAGCAACAAGGGATGGAATGGAGGAAAGAAAATAAATTCCCTAAACAGCAACAAGGGATGGAGGGAGGAAAAGAAAATAAATTCCCAAAACAGAAACAAGGGATGGAATGGAGGAAAGAAAATAAATTCCTAAACAGCAACAAGGGATGGAATGGAGGAAAGAAAATAAATTCCTAAACAGCAACAAGGGGTGGAATGGAGGAAAGAAAATAAATTCCTAAACAGCAACAAGGGATGGAATGGAGGAAAGAAAATAAATTCCTAAACAGCAACAAGGGATGGAATGGAGGAAAGAAAATAAATTCCCTAAACAGCAACAAGGGATGGAGTGGAGGAAAGAAAATAAATTCCCAAAACAGAAACAAGGGATGGAATGGATGAAAGAAAATAAATTCCCTAAACAGCAACAAGGGATGGAATGGAGGAAAGAAAATAAATTCCCTAAACAGCAACAAGGGATGGAATGGAGGAAAGAAAATAAATTCCCTAAACAGCAACAAGGGATGGAATGGAGGAAAGAAAATAAATTCCCAAAACAGCAACAAGGGATGGAATGGAGGAAAGAAAATAAATTCCTAAACAGCAACAAGGGATGGAATGGAGGAAAGAAAATAAATTCCCAAACAGCAACAAGGGATGGAATGGAGGAAAGAAAATAAATTCCTGAAAATAAATTCAGGAACAAGGGATGGAATGGAGGAAAGAAAATAAATTCCCAAAACAGCAACAAGGGATGGAATGGAGGAAAGAAAATAAATTCCCAAACAGCAACAAGGGATGGAATGGAGGAAAGAAAATAAATTCCTGAAAATAAATTCCCAAAATGGAAACAATGGATGGAATGGAGGAAAGAAAATAAATTTCCAAAACAGAAACAAGGGATAGAATGGAGGAAAGAAAATAAATTCCCAAAGCAGAGACAAGGGATGGAATGAAGGAAAGAAAATAAATTCCTGAAAGTAAATTCCCAAAATGGAAACAAGGGATGGAATGGAGGAAAGAAAATAAATTTCCAAAACAGAAACAAGGGATAGAATGGAGTTAAGAACATAAATTCCAGTAAAATGGATCTGAATCTACAAGACATGCCATGTATTGCAAGATGATTGCTCAATGAAAAAAAAGAGCAATAGCAATGGTAAAAAAAAGATTAGCTTCCATATAAAACAAGGTCGTATTAACTCCTATTTAGAAATTACAGGAAATAACCCTCAATATATGTATGTTGTGTGTGTGTGTGTGTGTGTGTGTGTGTGTGTGTGTAGATAGGTTGAGAGAAAAACTCTTAAGACTTGCAATTCAAAGCTGACCTACAGGAGGCTACCCTGGAAAAGGCTGAAGGTCCTCTGACGTTAACCTATCAGGTCTACGATTGTCATTTAAGGCGCGAGGTTCCATATCACTTCCTATCTATTCTTCTGTTCTTCCGTGACCTTAATGCAATGCACCATGTTTGACCTTCACCCTCCTTGCCTAACTTACACACTAGGTGACTGAAAAAAACTATAAAAAAGTCCCCAAAAACCGAAAGGAAATGGACATAATAAAAACTATAGGAACTTTGAGGTGACAATACCTACCGACTCGAGATAACATGGCAATGCACATTATGATTTAAAGCGGAAGGCAACTGACAGCAACTGTCTCGTTCTGTCTGGCATCTTTTCCCGTCAATTTTAAGCTTAAACGAGGAAAGAATAGCCGAGGGGATGACGATCAACTTAAGCAAATATGTCATCAGCGGAAATTGCGCATGAAGACAGGCTAAGCGTTCTTCTCTCCTGTTTCTTCTGCTTGCAGGAGTATCTCAATCACTAGACGGCGCCACATTAAGTATGAGGCAGCGTTGCTTCTCATTTCCTTCGTGTTATGCGTCATCAAGGCCTCATTGTTATGGCGGAGAAGAACAAGACGTTATTTCCTGTTGATGGTATCACAAGCGCACGTACAGCATTGCTATTTCCCGCTACACCGTAGCTCCACACCCCACAGCTCGCTTCTATCCGCCCACACTCTGTTCCCGCTTCCCACCCTTCAAGCCCCCCACCCCACCCTTTTTCACGAAAAAGCATACAAAGGACTCGGCCATGATTACTGTTTTCACCAGTTCCTGGAAAATAAATTAACCGGCTGGATACAATTACCTACATTAGCAAATGACTTCCGTTCGCGGTATTAGTGCGTCTACATCTCAAGGCAGAATTACGTACAAACTCTCAATTAAATCAATAACAAACCTCACAATAAAACAAACACACACACACACACACATATATATATATATATATATATATATATATATATATATATATATATATATATATATATATATATATATATATATATATATATATATATATATTTTATACAACTTGAGCTGCTGTACATGCGATTCACTGTAAACTTTAAACTTTAGTACAATGTTCGTTTCACAACAAAAGCGGACTTTATGAAAAGAGCAAGATCGCCTTACCACTAATCTTATCACTCGTTGTGGAAGGTTCAATAACTGTACAATGAAATCTAACCCAGCCTCCGTCTCTGACCTCAAATTCTTACAGCACCTTTGCACTTTCTAGTACGTAAGTGTGTTCCATTCTTTGGTTCCTAAACGATGAAGGGTACGTCATGCTTTCAGAACGCCAACTATCAACTGTTTAAATAATCTTACAATCAGAAAAAGACAGTTTTGAAGTTCATATTTGTTGACACACCAAACTACGGTAGTTCTCTGTTTTGTGTAGAGAAGGGTAAAGCTCCAATTGTCTTAGAAAAAGGTCTTTTCTCTTAAGGGCAAAACAGACATCAAATTTCCTCGTCGAATTATTTGCACTGAACCAAACTGTCATCGTCTAGGGTGCCCACGGAAGATTTCTTATACAACACAGATGCGAAAATTGTGAATCAACTTTCTGACGCACTAAATACTGAGTGTCGACGAAATACGAGAAAAATACAGAACACGTGACCTTCATGGAGGTGTAACAGAAACGACGACATCATGTCAATTCAGTACTGTTGGAGTAACAGCAGAGTAAGTGCAGACGATTGACAAGCAATTTGGGCATCGCCTCCAGAAAAAGTAAGCCCATATAAGGACGAATGAGACTCCAAATGAATAAGCTAGCTTGGGATTGTTGGATACTGAGGCCTTAACATACACACGAAAGCGCAAACACTGACACAACTGTGGGCAAGTTCAACTTCAGAATGATAAAGGAAGCTATTAAATCCATTTCGGTAACCTGGCAGCCTGACAGACCTGGAGACAAAACCATTTTTCACCCAGAAACGTGGCAGAAGTCGACCCCTGAGGACTCGCGTTAAGTACACAGACGGTTCCCAGAGGAACAGATATGAACCCATTCCACCTCTCAGTGATCCATATATCCGCTATTTTGCATCATTAGCACGGAGTAAAAAGTCCCAAGAGGAAGGACTCCGCTGTAATCTGTCTTCGTGGACGTAAAAAAAAAGACAAGGAAAAAAAAAAACTGTCTGCTACTCTGACTTGCCTTTGGCTCTGCCCACAAGGACATGTCCTGCACGGTCGATTGAGGCATTTTTAATCTTCAATAAATTAAAGACTTTTCTAAATGCCTAAATAAACCTTTCACTCCTTCACTTGCCTGCAACGAAGTGTGATTCGGCGCTATCTCTCATTATTGTAATCAAGTTAGTCGACTTCACCAATTTCAGAGGGGATGAAGACTAACATTCAAGTTTTTCCATCAGTATTCTTCCCTAAACACAACAGCAACGAAGAGACTTGTGATCATCTCCCTTTCTTTAACAATAGTTAGCAGTGAAAGAACAATTTGCTTGGACTAATTAACGCCAAACTGGTAATGTAAGCGACAAAAACACATTTTTTTATTTTTTAATCATCATTCTCTCATGCAGATCTCAATTGACCCTTTTCGACATCGACATCTTCATTCATCACACAAATTTAGGCTCAAAATCTCCAGACACTGAAACCTGGGCAACGCTAGCTGTCTCCGTCTCCTCCCATCGCCCCTTCCTCAACTGATCCCAATCTGACAGACTTTGAAGCCAAATTTCCTGGTCGAAATGCCAGGAAAAAATTCCTGTCAAATAAACATATAAACATCTATTCTAGGAGCAACTTTACGAGGGTACCCCTCCCAAATGAACAGCACCACAGACTACCTACTCTTCCCAGGGCCAACCCATCCCCTCGGCAACCAAGGCACCAAGAAAAGGCAAATAACGAGTCGACCACAAAAATGTTGCTTACTTAACCGAACCATAAAAGTCCGTAACTCCGATGATTTCGTTTAGGAATGTCTTTGAGGCAAGGAGGACCGTCCTATAATGAAAAACGACTGTCAATTACTCCTCCAAGCTTTTTGATTTGCTATATAAAACGAAAATACGTAACAAAATATTAGCAATACAAATCAATGCTAATATGTACACCTCTTAATGGAGAGCAATAATAATAATAATAATAATAATAATAATAATAATAATAATAATAATAATATGCAATACAACACATTCCATTTTCTTTTTACCTAAAGTACAATGTTTCTCCTCTAACAAAGAAAAAACTCGAATATTGAATTCCTGAGGTCACGGCATTCTCAACGTCCTGTCTGAGCTGTTAAGATACAAGACCCAAAATAATTATTATACATTTTCTGAATCTGAAAACGCGTGAGTCGCACAGTCTGCTCGTGTGACAAGACAGTGACGTAAGGTTAGTGTGAGGAATGATGGCGCTCATTATCTAGTTCGGGGTGTGGTGATGAACACTCGACGGAACACTTCTCCCTTCCCCAAAACCCTCGTCCCCTTCCACCTCTCAATAACTGTCGCCCTCAGGTATGGCGATCACGCCCTCAGGATATCAAGGGACTTCTATGAGCGCTCTTTGCAGGTAAGAGACTGTCCTGCTAAGTAGCCTCTGAGGTCCAGAGCTATCGCCGGGACCCTCAGGGCATCGTCGCTTCAAAACAAAAATCTACATGACGCACCGACACCCTCAGAAAACACTGATCCAGCGCTCCTGATTTTTCAGAAGATACTTTATGTCCTTGTCAGAACTGTAATTACTAATGTAATTCCTAATGTAATTCCTAATTTGTATATAGAAATGCTAACCATTCTTCAGGTGTGAGAAAACACACCTGACTGTACATAGACGTCGCTCTGTTTTCTCTCTGTCAAATGCTACTTTTCCGCTCGCAAGAGTTCTTGACCTGTCAGAGATTTTGCTCAATCAAAAACAACAAGTATCAATAAATCAGGATACCTTGAACCTGCCTCTTACTCGCCGCCTCGTTATGAGCTTACCCGGGCAAGGCAACTTTCAAAATGAGAGTACATAAATGCTCCCTCCCAAGCGGGACTGAAGGTTACCTCTCCAAGCAGGACTGACGATAACCTCTTCGAGGCCCTTCAATAAAAAAAAAAGATCGACCGCAGTTGTTACTCTTTATTCCTCCACCTCTCTCTTCCTCTCCTTCCCAAAATAAAACCCACAATAATTCACTCACCACGGGGTACAAACTCACTGCTTAGGTTAACAGAGACATAATCAATCGAGAAAATGTGTCAACAATGTTCTTTCCTCGCTAGGGATCGAAGCCAGAACCCATCTTTATGAAGAGAGAGAGAGAGAGAGAGAGAGAGAGAGAGAGAGAGAGAGAGCCATATGATCTGTTTGGTCATAACATCCGCAACACAGCCATGAAAGGTAAGGCAGAGAGCGCATTTTGGTCCGTATGAATCCGAATGGCTCCTATAATGAAGATAAAGCCATGGACCTGTAGTGCGCACAAAAGAGGGCGGGTTGTTAGCATGAGAGCGCAAAAAGCTTAACTAGAGCAACGAACAATAGGCATTGTTAGAGTGGCCGCATTAGAGGCATTTTCAACGCCTCCAACGGTAACGGAGCGATGATGTCGGCGACACCCATGAACACTGAATTCAGTCAAAAGCCTCAGCCAGCGCTACAACTCATAAATAACTTTCTCCACCGCCATCAAGTTTTCTCTTGAGAGTTCCGTCATCAAGTTACACGAAAAAGAGTGACATTACCTCTGGACTTCATACACCTCACTGGCGGGCGGCGTTACTGCTTGACGTCATGTTAAGCATGTAAAAATACGTCCAGTTCTATCCGGTACTGCACATGACAGCAGTTAAACAAACACAATGGCAATAATGGCAACGTACACCAAGAAATATATATATATATATATATATATATATATATATATATATATATATATATATATATATATATACATACACATACACACACATAACATATATATAGTGTCTGTATATACTGTGTATATATATATATATATATATATATATATATATATATATATATATATATATATATATATATATATATATATGTGTGTGTGTGTGTGTGTGTGTGTGTGTGTGTGTGTTGTCGAAGTGAAATCACTACAAAATATCTTTCTGTATATTTACCCAAAAGCAATTTTAAAACAAGCGGAATAGATTATTCTCATGTTGAACGTTCCATGCCTCTCACAAGCCTTGCAAATCCTTCAGATAAAAAAAAAGTGCGTTTCTGCGACTTCTCTTGTTCACTATTATTAGAAATATCATGTGAAACACTCTGCATTCTGACTGCTCACGCTCAGCTTTGGAACAAGCGAAAATGCCGAGTAATCATTATGAAGACACTTTCACTGTGATGTATAACGTAGAATTTCTCCCCCTTACACATGCAGATACACACACACACGTTTATATATAAATGTATACATGATGATTCGTATAAGCTTTCATTAACCAAAAGAACATAACCTGAGAATGGAAATTATTGCATTAAGCTTGAATGACTTTTACACTAAAATGAATTTCTTTTTTATCTACAATTATTCAGTAAGCCAGAAGACTGCTTATGCACACTGACATCAACTCTCCAAGTGCCATACTGTCTCAGTAAATGTAAGTCAAATTGCATTTACAGAGCACTTGTGTTATATTAATATACATTTTCTTCGGCTTACTTTCAGGCGATACAGATTATTGAGAATAACTCCTATTTAGAAAATTCTCTAACAAAATCTTCACAAAATGTTTCTTTTCTTCCCAAGATGTCAACAAGTTTAATTTCATAGGACGAAGTACAGTTTCCTTGAAGGGCATTACACAATAAAATTACTAAAAGTAAATGGCTGTTGACTATCTCTCCAGTATAAAGGGAAGGTTTCTTAACTGCAAGCATTTCTGTGAATTTGACTGCTGGTATGCTACATATACAGACAGACAGACTAACACACACACAGACACACACATACACAGGCACACACACACAACACACATATATATATATATATATATATATATATATATATATATATATATATATATATATATCGAGAGAGAGAGAGAGAGAGAGAGAGAGAGAGAGAGAGAGAGAGAGAGAGAGAGAGAGAGAGAGAGAGAGTCATGAAACCGACCTTCTCTAAAACCTGATCCTTAACAAATGACATTTAGATCTGCAAATATACTTTCATGACGATTCAATTCACACGCATGACAGCGCAAAGTATAAGCGTAACGCAACGAGCTCCCTCTCCTAGACATGCCGTACAGTCCAAGAAAACAGATCGAATTCTACAGGAAAGTTCTCTTCCAGAGCCTAACGAAGAGAGTCAATCCAAGAATGGCAACAGACAGACTCAAGTTATTCGAGCCAAATGCAGTTCGCACGTAGGTTTTGGAGCCTTTAAATTTGCCGCTCCAAGATAATGCAGTAAGCTCCCACTGAAAATATCAAGTCGTTCAAGAAAAAATGAAAGACTTTTCTTTATTTTTTTTTAATGGATGGTTGTGTAGATTTGACTATTTATGTGGAGAATAGAGTATAGAAATATGTCCAAAGGGCAAGCGCTGGGACCTATGAGGCCATTCAGCGCTGAAATGGAAATTGACAGTAAAAAGGTTTGAAAGGCGTAACAGGAGGAAAACCTCGCAGTTGCACTATGAAACAATTGTTATGAGAGGGTGTATAGGAAGATGGAAGAAAGGCAATAAGAGACTATTTATATGGAGTACGTCGTATAAAAAAAAAAATTCAAAATGTGTCTGTCTGCATTATTATTTAAATGATGAACTGAGTTTGCGGGTCTCGCCGAGCGCCTTCGGTGGAGTGGGATCCCAGAAAAAGAGAGAGAGAAAAAAAATCAGTAAACAGTAAGGAAGAGGCGAACCCGGATCACAGGGTCAATGTCGAGGAGAATCCTTCGTCCCGCGGTGATGACCTCTGACGATGATCACCCTCGAAAGCTGAAAGGCGGCGGAGCCCGTGTCCCTGTCCCCATACTTTTAGTTTTCTGTAAAAGAGAACTAATGAGATGGCCTTTTGTCTATCCGTCCGCACTTTTCCTGTCCGCCCTCAGATCTTAAAAACTACCGAGGCTAGAGGGCTGCAAACTGGTATGATCATCCACCCTCCAATCATCAAATTGCAGCCCTCTAGCCTCAGTAGTTGTTATTTCATTTAAGGTTAAAGTTCGCCGTGGTCGTGCGTCTGGCACCGCTATAGGTGCCAACAACACAGGCCACCACCGGGCCGCGGCTGAGTTTCATACAGCATTATACGCCGTACAGAAAACTTGATTGCGCCGAAAAAAGTTCGGCGCATTTTTTACTTGTTTCTCATTTTTTCCACGTACTCTTCTTGTTGGGTACGGACAATCATTCACACATACAAGAGCACCTTAACTGTATGCCCTCTGCCTCATTCTGGGATATTCCTGCATTTACCCATTTGTGATCAAATGGTCTGCAGGCAACTTGGTGGCACAATATCACTGGTTTTCAGGGTCTTAATTACAATACTTGCTGAAAATGATAAGTATACCTTTTCATGATAAAATACTACCCTCATATTCACAAAATTTATGTACTTCATGTTTTATTCGTCATTACTGCAATATCAGACTTTCCTTAACTGTTTTATTTACGGGTGAAGTAACGCTGCTGTCAGGCGAACATTATTTACGCGGACCCTAAGTACTGAACTTTTCGTACAGCAACTACAGAATGAAGAGGTTTTCTCCCCAGCACTCAGAACGCGTTAGGGCTCTGAGACTTCCGGCGTACTCTAACGATGTGTTGAGCACATACATATTCAACGCTCTGAATGCTTCCAGTGTAGCGTCCTGCGACCTCTTAAGAAAACGCCTCGCCTTAATCGCTCTCTTGAACTGAGTTTCATCCCTTCTCCTCTGAGGAGACTAGGTAGCACCCGCGAGGCTACCGGTTCCGGTCTTTTCTGGCAGGACTAATCTCGCGCTGGACAGCTAGGCCTTCTCCGTCAATTCGTTCGTAAAAAGTTATTCCTTGGAGAACGAGGCAACATTCATTTCTTCCCACTACTAAGCTGGAGAATTCTCTACAACTTTCATTTTCCATAATCCGGATTCTACTTTTCTTCGATTTAGGCCTCATTAGTTTTAGATTTGTACCTTCGGCCTATTGCTACGCGAGGACATTACCAAAATAAATAAACAAACAAAAGGCACGGCTATTGTTTATAGACGACGTATTCTACTCCTGTTCACTACATTACTCTATATCCTAAATTTTGACTTTTCGCCATTCCAAACAGTTCAAATTTTTATTAAGTTTTTTTTCGAGAAAATAATCTTCGCAGTAGCGTATCATTATCTTTGTTGCAAAGAGAGATCGACGTTCATCAACGCAAACCTATAGTTTTGTGTTGATTCGCCTCGATTTTGCAATCAAATCATAATTATTATTTTACGTAAGTACTCATCACCGTTATCAACAGTCTCGTGATATCCATGTTCTAAAACACATCCAAGGATTACTGATCATAATCTTCTCGTCCGGTGACCTATTCGTAATTTACGCGATTAGCAAATTTCTCGAACAGAATAAAACCACAAGATTCCAAACGAAGAACTCAAACAAAAGAATGAACCAAATTCAAAAGTAAAATAGGAAGTTGGAATCCACCGACTGACTACATGAAAAGTTATGAAAAATATCCGTAGATATTTCGCTACTGTCCGCCATCTTGTTCTCTGCACGATAGGTGAAGTTTTTGGCGCGCAAAAGGACACAGTACCACAGATTTCGGCGGGCACCGAAACTCTTCTCTCGCCAATGTCTTTTGAACGAAACCACAGAACGTTCTTAGGCAACAAAAGGGCAAGATATAAAATGTTCTTGAGATCACCACGCTTCATAAACAGAAATCAAGCATGTGGACGTCTCTGCGACGAGAACAGGAGCGAAGGAAGGCGACGCAAGCGTCCGGCCCAAACAAAACAAAGCTGCCATGTCCAGGAAGCCATAAATTCCCGCGATTATTGCGATATTAAAAAGAGACCCCGTGCATCACACCTCTTGGATTAGGATGGGCTGGAATGACGGTCATTAGCCGTTATATATCGCAACACTTATGTTGTTTAGATGACTGGCATCGGGACAATCATGCAAGTCCTGCAATCATGGCGATGGAAGAGCCCCTGCTACTGCTACTGCTGCTGCTGCTACAGGAGGAAATGCGAAATGTATCTGTGCGGCCGTCGACAGATTGGACAACAAAAATTTTCCTGTCTACGCCAATTCTGATGGACCGCAAATTGATTCTCTCTTGATCAACAAGGACGCGTTGGGAAGAGCCCTGAAATTATGTGCAACACACGGTTTCTTGGGACTGTGACACTATGAACCGTTCTCTGAAGTTCTCTGAAACAATGAGTGGAACAGTTCTCGTAGAAAGTATAACAAAGTATTCAGATTTATAGGGAGTAGAATACTCACTTTTTTGCCATAATAAAAAGCCCATTAACGACTTCTAAAATATACCTATACCTAGGTATATATAGTGCACCGTGGGAAATTGAGGACAGGAAGCGTAAATCACTAACAAATGGGATTCCCTCGTGAACACCTAGTTCCCTAATAGAGGGCAAGTCAACAACATACAATCACAGGGTTATAAGGCATTGCAAGGACGACCAAGGTTTGGTGTAGAAAATATGCTCTTTTACAACAACTGCACTTCAGCACGATGAATGACCACCAGAAATGAAAAGGCTGAGATGCCAAGATTGTTACGAAAGCTGTTACTAGTTTCACAACACATTTCGTTTGTATTGCTATTATTTGTTTTCTTGTCGCTGGTATAGTGGTTAGTGTCATGGAATGCCATTCGGATTTCATGAGTTCGTGCCTCCCCCTGGGCGATGAAAAATAACTGGCTCTGCATCATGATCAAGTACTGCCGCGGTGTGGGGTCTGTGGTGACAGGTTGAAACCAACATAGTCTTTGGAAGCTTGAATTTCAAGTCAATGGCCCATGTGTGCTTGTTCCATGTGAATAGGTTTCATCTACTGAATAAAATAACATGAAAAAACCTCTGAGTTGAAAAACATGCGTCACTTCGACTTTGCGCCATTTACGAAAACATAATTAATAAGAGCGTCTGTAATAGACCGAACGACGTCAGAAAACGTGCTCGTGTGGCATCGTCCAAGCTTCGTCGCCCAAGGGAGCTTGAGACTTGACTATGACAGCACTAAAAATTCTTCGAACCACCGAACCGGCAGTGGACGGAATACTCCCGACACTCTAGCAAGCGTCTATGGTCTTCGAGCATGTGTCTATAAAGAGGAATGAAGGAAAAGGCTTACTAAAAGTTCTTACATCTGATGAGGCGTCTGATGAATAGTCGGGAGGAGACAACGATCAACTCCGCATAAAAATCGTAAACGCGGTTTTGGGTAGTTTATGGTGATGAGGAAAGGATGCGATGATCGAAGACTTGTGGTATGTTAGGAGTTTCGAGTTCCTTCGATAAAGAGAAAAGTACCTATAAAATCCCGATACTCACATCGTGGCCTGCTTTGGTCTGGGTACAAAAGCCAAACCCCTAAGTAGTTTTGCATAAATGCACACACACACATACATACATACATACACACATGTATATATATATATATATATATATATATATATATATATATATATATATATATATATATATATAATACATAAATATTATTTGATGAACACCTGTGACAACGCGTAAACGAAAAAAGAAAAAATCCACAAATTCTACAATGTACTCACTTTGTTTTCTTGAATTATAGGAACAATCAACCTTTGGCAACTTGTCCACGCCCTCGATGTGACATCAACAGGACCCGTGATCGTGTTCGTCTTGCAACCTCCTGTTAAAAAAGAAAGGGAACTTCAGTCATTTGTTCACACTTCAAATGAGCAAATAATGACGGTGTAATGTATGAAGACCTGAAAGACATACGATGATGGGTTGATGCGAATCAAGGAACACACTGCTGTAGGGAAAATGTGGAATATTTATGATGGTAATTTGTCAACGTGTAAACTCTAATGAAGCATCCGATTATGAACGACGTAGAAGGTGGAATTTCCTGACGCGAGTAGTGAAGGGAATCTCGAGAACACCCGACAATACGAAATCATACATGTCAATATGGGGCTATTACTGTTAATAGTACTTATCACTATCACTACATGACTACCTCATATGAACGTTCAATGCAATCAATGCCGGTATTTGTCAATCAATGGTGTTTTGAGATAAATACAGGACGCAACAGACCAAACAAGCCCGGAAATCTATTCTGAGATTTTTAGTAGATCGTATTTACATGCACTGATCCTTAACAGAAATGGCACAGACTCTCTCTCTCTCTCTCTAAAAGAAGAAGAAGAAGAAGAAGAAGAAGAAGAAGAAGAAGAAGAAGAAGAAGAAGAAGAAGAAGAACTGTCAAGGCAATTCGCTGCAGAGTAGGTTTTGTATGCTACGACTACCGAGGGTACTGAGTACAGCAAAGTTATATACATAAAAACCCAGTCTTATCACTATAGCCTACTAGAATGTTTGGCTTAACTACAGGCTATTTTTACTGTATATATGTTACAGTAAAATTGCGAAACCAGGGATTTCACGAAATCCCTGAAATTTTCAGGGAATTTGTGCTATCACCAATTCACTCAATAACATTTGATCCCCGAGGGGCCAGTACTAAACACGCCGAAATAGTGATTCATCTACACTGAATCGCCATGTTTAGTACTAGCCCCTCGGAGATCAAATGTGTTTCGCCATGTTTAGTACTAGGCCCTCGGGATCAAATGTTTCGCCATGTTTAGTACTAGGCCCTCGGGATCAAATGTGTTTCGCCATGTTTAGTACTAGCCCCTCGGGATCAAATATCCCTAAATCAAACGTCCCTGCATTTGATCCCCGAGGGGCTATACATGGCGAAACACATTTGATCCCCGAGGGGCTAGTACTATATGCGGCGAAACAGTGTAGACGAATCACTGTTTCGCCGTGTTTAGTATTAGCCCCTCGGGGATCAAATGTTCCTAAGTGAACTGGTGATTTTACGAATTCCCTAAAAATTTCAGGGATTTCGTGAAATCCCTGGTTTCACAATCTTACTGTAACATATACCCAACACTTCACCTAGACGCCAAATATGAACTTCGAAAGTCACAGAGGTAGTCTAATGTAATGAGTCCACGTTCACACTTGAAAACAACTCCAGATCGTTAGTGATCAGGGCGGTGGTTTCGATAGAAACTCAGAATATACCTGAATTCAAGTCAGGGACAAACAAACCGCCAAACAATTAAATATTAATAAGAAAAATAAGTCAAATGACCGATTGAAGACTGAGCATTTTCGTTAATTTAAAGGTTTCCTTATCTGGTGCTTTATCAGCCTCACGTCAATTATCTAAACAGACCGACATAAATTCGCGTTTACCTGGTTCTGTCGAAAACGTGATATAAGCCAAGTTCCAGATCTGAAGGGAACTGTTGTCTCTGAAATTACAAACCTGCCAAACTACGCATCTAACGCAGACAGAATGAGCATACGTGTGACGAGGGATGATGCCTTAAAAGCTTTTACGCATAAAATCAAGAAAAAACAAAGTTACGATTTAAAGTTACCACAAACACTGCCTCACTCATCCCCCAAGATGATAGATCCATATTGCTATTCACAACAGGTAAATAACAATATACATATTGGACCCAAAAACAAAGGTTGAATAAGTTTTTACCATTTACTAAAGCAAAATTAGAATTGAATATAGAACACCGAATTTAGGCCAAAGGCCAAGCGCTGGGACCTATGAGGTCATTCAGCGCTGAAACGGAAATTGACAGTAAGAGGTTTGAAAGGTGTAATAGGAGTAAAACCTCGCAGCTGCACTATGAATCAATTGTTAGGAGAGGGTGCAAAGATGGAAAAAAGAGAATATGAAAGGAGGTACAGTAAAAGGAACGAAAGGGGTTGCAGCTATAGGGGCCGAAGGCACGCTTCAAAGAACCTTAAGTAATACCTACAGTGGACCGCATGAGGTGCACTGACGCCCCTATCACCCTACGGGTATGAAAAATGAGAGATGGTTTCACCTTCAATCACCCTCCTATGCGGATGAATACCAACTACAGTCATCATCGGGAGTTGACAGAAGATTTACGAATAGACTGACCAAAGGGTCCAAAGCAGGAATCATTCACTCCGCTGTGTCTGAGAACGCAATTTCCCATCTCGTCTTCGATATTAACCTCCAATATCTGCTGCTATACATTGTCCCTCACATATGCGTCGCCATGTTTTTACTGCTTTTATGTAATTATTGATATTATTTTAAACTTGGTACACATTTAAATCTCTCAAGAAATAAAGGTCTATAACTTGGTTAACTAATCCCCAAGGGAATAGAGCGGCCGTAAGTGGCAAGAAAAGAAGAACAGGGAAGTATATATGGACAGGAAATACTGAGAAACATAACCACAACATCGAATATTTGATATAAAGATTTTACAGTGAAATTAAAATGCAGTGTTTTGACAAAGCTCTCCGTCATATTTGATTTTGTACACCACGCGAACGAAATGCGCCGAAAGCATCAACTTACAGAAAATCAATTACAACCAAACGAATGTATTCGATTCCTTGCAACATGACTTCAGCACCCCTCAACTAAGTCAGGATTAACAGAGAACTAAGTATATATAGGCAGCTCCCACAAGGAGCGGAAGACTCGACCTTCACCCAGCCAGCGGCCCATGTAAACTTATAATTCCCGGGGATGCGCTAATGCCTAGAAATTACGCGACGGGGGAACCTTTAAAAAATATTTCCAGACACTTTAGCAAAGCGTGGTAACAGAGAGTAACTAATGATTATTGCCGGTTTCGAGTTACCGTCACGCCCACTTGCTTCAACTAATAATAATGAGAGGATCACACTTCCGCCGACAGTCACTCAGTCACACATCGCACTCGGCCACACGGACTTTTATCATACAAACTGGCGCGCCAATTCAAACTTTTAAAACTACAGGACTCCCGGGGAGTCGGGGGTGGGGTGGGGGGTGGGATATAGAGCACCTGGAAAATGGTGGGTGAGAGGGAGGGTCGCCGATTTATACTTCTGCCATCCTCACGTCGAAGCAAGGTGATGGTACATTGGAGTACCTTGTCATTATTTATTTAAATAAGCAAAAATTCCTGTAAAGAAGGGCTTCACGTACAGTCGCCAGAACTCTCCTGGCTTACCTGGCGTGAGCGGCAATGTCACAACAGGGCCCGATACACGAGCACAAAAAAACTCACGAAACGTCACGGGGAGCCAGAGAAGGAGAATAGGCTCTTGCAAAGTTGTCCTGCAGGAACATCCTATCAGCTTTTCAAAAGATACAGAAAAGGACTAAGGAAAACAAAGTAAGCAATGAATGGCTGTCTTGTTAATCGGCGAGGACGTAGAAGACAGGAGCACTCACGTTACAAGACACCACGAAAGTTGTCCAAACATACAGTACAACGGCCAAAAGCATATTTGCATTCAAGAGAAACAAAACCCTTTGTTCACGGAAATTAAAAACTTCCGACATAGATACCTCCGCAACAGACGTCATAAAAAATAAATGAAGAGGAAATAAACGTTACATATTGTACGCACACGGTCATTATTTTTCTACGCAAAAAAACTCGAATGTTACCAAGGCAATTTGGCAGGATCCACTGTTACTATCAATATTTCCCTCTGAGAAAAAGAAAATCACTGTCATTATCATTATGCCTGCTTTTTTTTTCCCCTCCCCGAAACCAATCACGAGTTTCAAGTCGACGCCGGGACGATTTATCCAAATTCATGTGCAGGTACAAAGAACGACTCCTGACCCCATTTCTTGACCCGCGACCCTTCATTAACGATTCCTCTATGAGTAATGTGATATAAGATAGTGAGAGAGAGACCTCGCTCAAGACAGAATAAATGAGAGAGACATCTTATTTGCATGGGTGATTTTACTACCTGCAAGAAGAGCGAAATTTAATTCTTGCGTTAGTCAACGCACCTTTTAGCACAGAAGAAGAAGTGGTGACGTTGCAAAGATGTGGTAATAGTGAGACAACAAAAAGGGAAATACAGATAAGCACTAATTCAACTTGGCTCTAATGATAAGATAAAAAGTTTTCATAAAAAGAAAATCAAGAACAGAAAACCTATTTAAATCGAAATAACGAGCACATTCTAATAAATAACGAAAAGTCCAATGAAAACAAACAGTTCTCGCCCTGGCTCAGGATGGGAGGATGGACACGCTCCCTTAAAGACAACTGTCACCGCTCACCTAAGCAGTGACTAAATTAGCTAGTGGTAGTTAGAAGACTGTGGTGGGTGCGACAAGGGTTAATACAAGAGCGTGGAGATGGCAACCTCATACTAAAAGACTTCTCAAGGGTGCACTGTAGGTATTACTGAACGTTCTTTGCAGCGTCCCTTCGGCCCCTAGCTGCACCCCATTTCATTCCTTTTACTGTACCTTCATTCTTATTCTCTTTCTCCCATCTTACTATCCATCCTCTCCTAACAATGATTTCGTAGTGCAACTGCGAGGTTTTCCTCCTGTTACACCTTTCAAACCTACCTACTCTCAATTTCCCTTCCAAAGCTGGATGACCTCATAGGTCCCAGCGGCTGGCCTTTGGCCTAAACTCTATATTCTATTCTATTCCACTTGTGTTCTGACTCCATCCAATTTTAGGATAAAAATCGATATATATATATATATATATATATATATATATATATATAATATATATATATATATATATATATATATATATATATATATATATATATAAATACATAAATTTCTGATTCGCTGGTATGTACTTAGGTTCCAACTTCTTTTATGGCTTGTGCAGAGGAATTGCTAACGTCCTGGACTCTTGAAAGATCGGGGTTCGGTCCCGATGTGAGTAAGAAATTAAGTTCTGTGAAACACGTTACACCATGTGCTCATTTCTCCCCTCAACACACACACACACACACACACACACATACACACACACACACACACACACACACATATATATATATATATATATATATATATATATATATATATATATATATATATATATATATATATATGAAAACGAAATCAAAGGCAATCGAGCAACGCCCCAGATGAAGTTCAATAAGCGGCCGAGCCCTGGCTTACGTACGGGATGAAGCATCATCTACAATATCTGTAGACCCGTGCATGAATAAGCACAACTCATCGGGACTCAATAACCTTCAGTTCTAAGCCCCAGTCTTGGTAGTCAATATCTGCCAAATGAAAATTAATATAAAGACTATCAATGTCCACAGACGATGTTCTGGAAGAAATGCCATATTTACTATTTCACTGCTAACCTCAAACATTTTTATGATACACAGATATACATACTATATATATATTATATATATAAAATTACAATGACTTTAGACTTTAGCGTGATTCGTTTATATATATATATATATATATATATATATATATATATATATATATATATATATATATATGTGTGTGTGTGTGTGTGTGTGTGTGTCACTGATCGGAGAGAAGCCTCTCGCACACAGAATTACCGGATCCTATGGAGGAAACTTCCTCTACTGCACGGAAGTCAGTATCAGTCATGTGACCACCCACTATCAGCTTCGACCATACTGCCATAGAGCGCTCCCTCGCACGCAAATATACTTACCTCGTAATCAGTAGAGGCTGGAGCCTGAAATAAAAAGGTCACGTGGCTAGTAGCCTCAACCTAAAATAATAATTGATAATCAGATCGGTGGCATCTGCAGCCAACTCGTCCATTATCATTGTTTCACTTATGTCTTTCTCGTGCGTTGTCTTCCACAAATCTCCACTTATCTCCAGCCTCCTTTCTCAAAGTTCTTATCGGAGTAGATTTGGGTCTTGCAGCTCTTCTGGGGCTCACAGGAGCCGAACTGACTCGATCACGAAGTCCAAGTCCAAGCCGTCTCCATCTAAATTATGTTATTCATAAAATCAAATACTGATATACCACAAAGAAAATTTTTATTTACATCTCTTGTTTTTCTTGGGTTACAAAGCGAAATAAACAACAACTTATTTTCGCCCTTGAAGATAAGATGCTCAGAAAATAAAAAAAGCCAGACCAGATATGACTCGAAGACCTCTGACAGCCGACCGACAAACCATCTCTCACTCGTCAAAAGCTTCCACGGGCTATGCAAAAGCAAAGGGATTTTCGAATGAACGTGAGATGCTCAGATGTAAAAATCTATTAAAATCTGAGAGGATCTGATCTTCTTTGTCCTACCCTGGGTGACAGTAGGGGGAGCATGACACAGCCACCCACCTCCTGCAAACCGGTTTGTCCGCCCAAGGTGGGGGCGGGGTAGGTAGAGGATCGGGAGGGCAGAGAGACAGCAGCCCCAGGCTCCAGCGCGCACAAACAAGCCTCGTTTATAATTAACGGGTAATTCGAGTATATGACAATGATAGCTGAATATTCTAACTGAAGACTACAATAAATGCATCTTGATCTTATAAATCCCAAAAGACAGTTCTTGTGTTTCGAAGTTGAAATATTATGACAGATACTTGAAAAAACGCAAACGTTCGTATCAATCTTAAAATATATACTGACTGAATTCTGGCAGTGTAAAAAACTAAGAGTGTATGGGGGAAGGAGAAAGGTGAGTGAATAAGGATAGACAGATTATGGGAGACACCTTTCTCCAGGGAAATGAAGGACAGAGAATATGAGAAATATTTCTCCGTGGAAGGAAAGAGAATAGACAGTTAAAGAAAGAGAATAAAAGAAATATTTCCGAGAAGCAGGGCACTCTTTCTTCAGGAAAGGAAAGCATAAAGAAAATACAGGGAATCTTTCTCCGGGGAAGGATAGGGAAAAGAATATTTTCTTCTCCGCGAAAGGAGAGGATAGAGAATACGGGAAATCTTCCTCCGCGGAAATAAAGGGTAGAGAATAAAGAAAACCTGTCTGCAAGGAAGGAGAGAGGATAATCAATTGAGGAATTTTTTCAGAGAATGAAAGGACAGAAAATAAGGGAAATCTTTCACCGGGGAAGGGAAAAGGATAGAGAATAAGGGACATCTTTCACCCGTAAGCAAGGTCTATGATTAATAATAATAATAATAATAATAATAATAATAATGTACGTTCATCTTAACAAATTAAAAATTACTTCTCCACAAGCACTGTGCAACTCTTAAACGGACGATGCTGCAAATAAAATGGCCCCATCGCCTTCAAATTCTCGATTTGGCAACTAACCCTATGCTGCTTCATTGACACAGAGAGAGAGAGAGAGAGAGAGAGAGAGAGAGAGAGAGAGAGAGAGAGAGATTCACAAGCTGTTGCTTGCGTTTGACAAACAATTTAATGCACCTGGACGCAATGCCACCACAGCATGGCCAGCTCACTCTCTCCGAATGAACACGAAATAAACAAGTAAAAAATGCGCCGACGTTTCTTCGGCGCAATCGAGTCTTCTGCACAGCGCATAATCAAGGCCACCGAAAATAGATCTATCTTCGGTGGGCTCGGTATAATGGGGTATGAGCCGCGGTCCATGAAACTTTAACCACGGTCCGTGGTGGCGTTGGAAGACGCACGATTATGGCTAACTTTAACCTTAAATAAAATAAAAAAAAATACTGAGGCTAGAGGGCTGCAGTTTGGTATGTTTGATGATTTGAGGGTGGATGATCAACATACCAATTTGCAGCCCTCTAGCCTCAGTAGTTTATAAGATCTGGGGGCGGACAGAAAAAGTGCGGACGGACAGACCAAGCCATCTCAACAGTTTTCTCCTAGAGAAAACTAAAAAAGTGCTCAAAAACAGAAGCAGGACGAGAAAAACAAGAAAAAGAATGAACTGTCACCCACATAATTGGAAGGGAAAACAAAGCCTCCGGCATTGATATCTCTTCACATCTCACGGCTTGTAATTAGGACATGCTCATTACGGAATTATCATTTGGTGTTGATTTAGCGATCAGCTTTGCGAAATTATAATAGCGGCGAACAATTATCGTTCGGTCATTATCGGTAAGAGGATTATCACTGGGTCATGATCACCTGATGACTATCGTCGGATAATTAGGACAAAAGGAATTATCACGTAAAAAAAAATCCGAGCAAAAAGGTTTCGAGCTCAACTATCATTAAATTTTTTTAAGCCAGCATGAAATTCTCTAATCTTGTCTTAAGTCAGCTTTATGAAGATCGAGCGGAGAAGCAGTGTGAAACGAATTCATTTCCAGTAATTAAATAAAAATTGCAACATGTACGGTGCAATTGCAAGCACATTTATCAAACCTAAAAGCAAGGAAGACATGCAACGCACATGAAAAAAAATAGGTAAATGCGAAATGAACTCATTACCGACCATTAAACAGAAATTATAGCATGCAGAGCGTAACTATTAATGAATTTTACACTAGACAGCATTAATATATATATATTATATATACTGTATATATATTCATATATATGTATGTATATATATATATAAGTTCTGTCTGTAAAATTCATTAATAGTTACGGTATTAGATATATATATATATATATATATATATATATATATATATATATATATATATATATATATATATATATATATATATATATATATATATATATATATATATATATATATACACACACACACACACACACACAGTATAGTGTCAGCGAGAAACTCCATTTTCCGAGGTCAGATAATAATCACCGGCTTCACTATTAACGAAATACCAACCACGCAAAGGCAGGTACGTTATAATTCTGGAAAAAGAAAAAAACGAGTCAAAGAGACGCAAGAAACAAGAATAAAAGGTATCCACAAAGAACCTCGCCAGGCAAACTTCCTCGCCTCTGGGGCCAAATGACTCACTAAAAACAATAGTCTGAAATTTATTAAATGAACACCGAAGCACTTGAAAGCAAGCAGCCATGCGTTCAAAACCCGGATTTTGGATTTCGTCCAAAGATCCGTGACCGATCAGTTGCTCCCTCGACGCCCACAGAGGCTTAGAGATCGAAGGTGTGATGTAATCAGGTGTTCCAAGATCCTTCAATCTCAAGTGATGAGCAGTCAAGTGTTGTAACAAACCTTACAATATCTAATTCGTCGAGTACTTATTAAGTGTCTGATGGCAAGCGCAAGCGCAAGCGCCTAAGGCATTCACTGTTCATGCAATCGGCTGTTCCCCAAAGCATGTAAGGAGCGGGAAGTAACCCCGGTAGCAAGTAACACTTTGCAGGTACAGCGTAACAACGAAATGATAATGCTAACAACGTTAATAACAGAACGTATCGGATATAGCTATTTGCGTGTGGCGGACAATCAGCACGGAGGGTGGCCCGGGGGCGCCATGCCAATTATCATGATTATCTACATCAATGACTTGCTAGAAAATGGGTTATCATTATGTGATGGCGATAATGAGCATGCTTGCATGCTGGGGGAGTTTGCCTTGCTCCCTCGCAGATGCTCCTTGCAAAAGGATATGTCCTCCGCAGGACAAGAGGGGCATACGTGCACTCTGTCGTCCTTGATAACTCTCTGTCTCTCTCTCTTTCTCTCAGTGTACGAAAAAATATTTCCGAAACACACTCAACCATTACCACTGGAAGAACATGAGCACTAAATCTGGCTGACTAATGAAGTTCACGAGCTTTAAAAACAGAGAAAATGACTACTTTTAAAAATAATTTGTACCGAAATTAGACGCGAATTCTGTTTTCAAAGGTTATTATCACAGTTCCGGAAAATAACTAGAAGACATTAAAGTAATATCGTCGTAAAATGAAGCCGCCTTGAACAGTGTAACAGCGGATAGCACATGTAATGTGTATCGCATGCGGGTGTTGCTAACGATGAACCATAACTGTGGCACATTGTGCTACACTGGTTCTCCGCGGCCCTGAACAATAACGCGCCACTGAGCAAGTAGAAAGGCTCAGTACAAAAAAAAAAAATATATAAACTTTTAAAATGAACAGTTTTCGAAGAAAATGCCATTCCCTTGAGCATACCTTTCACACCTAGACTTTCAATGAATACATATATATACACACACACACACACAGCAACTTCATCTCTATCCAAAGAACGTTTTCTCTTCTTTTCTCTCTGGCTGTGTGCACATTTACATGAAAAAAATACACTGCCTTGGCCCTGACGATGTTCATTAGTCAAGCTTCGTTCTCTCACGGTTTCTCTTCACAAATTGATATTTTAAATGAACGGATAATCTTAATCAGCTTTCCACCTCACGCTGAAATCTGTTCCAGACTTTAGCTTCTGCTTCATTTTAGCCAAAAGTTGTCACAAGAAGCTTCTCCTTGTACAAACTTAGGAAGAAACAATTCCGATCGTCGGGTTTCCTTTATGTACTGATTTGATGTCTTTTAGGGAATAATTATTTGGAGTAGACAGTTTTCAATTTATTCATTAATAATATCCATGATTGATGTAAGATCTATCGCCTTTACTTTCTATAGCGTCTCCAGTTTGCCTGAATGACTTACAGTAGAGGCAAAAGATCTTGCTTTTCGTGTTTTCAATTTCCTATAGTGACCATATACCCCAATTATTTTTATAATAATAAAGGCCGAATAGAACTTCCTTGTTTGTCCGTCCCGGGTGGGGGCAAAGTAGGCAGGGGATCAGCAGGGGATCAGGAGGGTAGGGGAGACATGACACATCCACCTTCCTCCTGAAAACATGTTTGTCCGCCCCGGGTAGGGACGGGGTAGGTAGGGGAGTCATGACGGGCAGCGCCGGGTTCCAACACGGCGTGGTGCGCACAATCAAGCTCGTATTTTATAATTGCGTTGTTATTCCCGTAATAGAAGTTATAAACTACATTAAAAACCTCTGCCTGTCCTGGGTACCCTTGTGCTTGATCAAGCATCCCACGTCCAGTCCGAGGAAGTGCAACGAATCACTGTACATCACTGGTTCTGTCACATACTTTTCTGCTAAACAGCAAACAATTTTTCTGGGGGGCGTGTATTGGATGATTATTCGAATTCCTATTCCTTCTCGTTTTAATTCCGTAATTAGATGCTAAACTTTAGCTTCCAACAGCAAAATGAACGTCTTAAAATTGTCGCCCTGATTATATATGAATATCTTTTACTGTAATACCAGTATAATTTTATGGGCCTTTTTATCTTCATATGTATATATAATATATATATATATATATAAATATATATATATATATATATATATATATATATATATATATATATATATATATATATATATATATATATATATATATATATATATATATATATATATATATATACGGACGAGTCAGTAGAGTTCTCAGCTAGCACTCTGCTAGGCCCGAGTTCGAGTCTCCGGCCGGCCAACGAAGAATTAGAGGAATTTATTTCTGGTGATAGAAATTCATTTCTCGGTATAATGTGGTTCGGATTCCACAATAAGCTGTAGGTCCCGTTGCTAGGTAACCAACTGGTTCTTAGCCACGTAATAATAAGTCTAATCCTTCGGGCCAGCCCTACGAGAGCTGTTAATCAGCTCAGTGGTCTGGTTAAACTAAGGTATACTTATATATGTATAATATATAAAGTATACTTATATATATATATAATATATAAACTATATATTTCGATGGAAAGAAATTGGAGAACATCGCTGCATTTACTAGGACACAAAGAGATTAGAAATGATTAAAGAATAACCACCTCTAACATTAAAACTACTTTTCATTCCTCCTCCGCGAGCAAAAAAGGAAAGAGTGAGAAGCACCACTAACCCAGCGGGACGCAGTAGAGCACACCACAGACAAACAGCCCTAGACGAAGCCGAGTCCGATTAATTTCCGAAGGAGGGCAACAAGCAAGAAGCGCAAAGGCGGCCGGGGAGAGCAGGGGATATTTCAATTATGAAGAGGGTGAGCTGACGCAAACACAGTCATTTGCCTCGGTCAGCTTAGTATTAGATCTAAAGTAACTCGACATTATGTTACGAACATCATCATTAGAGCGGTGCTCGTGCTTTCAAAGTTATCGCGCTCTAATATAGGGCCTAGGGCGTCTCGTAATTGGGAGGTCAGAGAGAGAGAGAGAGAGAGAGAGAGAGAGAGAGAGAGAGAGAGAGCAATGGAATTTGAATTATTCATTGTCGAGAGGATAAACTAAATGAAGAGAAAGGAAAAGACGGGTAGAAACAGAAATATGCATTCTTTATCAAAGAAATAAACTCGACTGAGAGAGAGAGAGAGAGAGAGAGAGAGAGAGAGAGAGAGAAGAGCAATGGAATTTGAACCATTCATTGTCGAGAGGATAAACTAAATGAAGAGAAAGAAAAAGACAGGAAAAAACAGAAATATGGATTCTTTATCAAAGATATAAACTCGAGAGAGAGAGAGAGAGAGAGAGAGAGAGAGAGAGAGAGAGGTGACAATGAAGCCTACAAAAGGAAGGGAGCTACAACTTCATTCACAGCCTATCCTATACATGACGTCATCGAGCTGCATAGAGGAAAAAGCGTAAAAGCGAAAAAGTGAAAAAGCTAAATATTCTAAGACATGTGACTAGGTCTTGCCAAGGTCGGGTGTTTAAAGTTGAAATCGCGTTACGGGAATGAGGACAAAGGGTACTTTGTGTACACGCACGCACCAAAAAAGGGGAAAATTCTCTTTTCTTATGGAAACCTGCGAAAAGAAATTCATTACTCGGAAAGAGAACAAATTCATTCACGAGAATGAGAAGACACTTCTGAGAGAGACGGAGAGAATTCATTTACGAGAGAGTGAGATCACTCATTCCAGAGAAACATTTATTCATAAGAACAAAAATGCAAAATCAACGTATATCAACAGAAATCGTGTCAATAAAAACACAACATATTACTAGACCAC